>NC_069501.1:46014358-46284358 GCF_027579735.1 Bombina bombina
ATGAAACTACTCTGAGCCCTGACTTATACTACTGGAATTATGACAACCTCCGATATGCATCTCACCAGAGATTCACTATACCTCGGCGCAGCCATCACCTTGAATTTTCCTCAGTCGGTGCTGTTGTGGATACAGCAGGCGTCCTGCTGCAGGATAGCACTGACATCGGTTTACAACTTCTGGCTGGCTTACCAATAGCAGCGGCTTTACATTCTGAGGCATATGTCACACGGGCACCCGACCCTCCACAATTATTGGCCTCTCTGCTGACCCATACACCTGAGGTAGCGCATATCTCTGCTGGCTCAACAACACCAACTGGTATCGGCTAAAAGATCAGCTGAACTGACCACATCGCGAATGGCACAGATGTTCCATTTACCAGCTGGACTTGTGGTTTTTATGAACTGGCAAAAATTCATAGCATTATTTATTGTATGTGGCATGGGTAGATGAGAAGACGCAAAGCTTGATCTGTGTGTTTTTCTTAAGACAGATGTTAACACTATATATGCCTGTTGTAGAATGTTATGCTATTTTCCAAGCCCACAGACTTCCGTTAATGACGACAAGCCTAAATTGTCTGATATGCTGTCTGCTAAGTACTGATTGAGTCTACTGAATGTGCTGGGGGGCGGTCTACCTCTGCCTTCTAGCCCTTTATATATATATATCCTGATATACCTAACTAAGTATACATACTAGTGTTGGTTTTCATCTGTACAGAACTTGATTTCTCTTGGCTCCCCCCCTACAAAACCATGCCCGGCATTCAGCATATATAGATGCCAGTATCCTTCATTTCATAGACAGGTTGTCAGTTTACACAGATAGCCTTGTAAGACCTTGTACCATAAGCACTTATACTCCTGCAACATCTAGTCCTCAAAAGTTGATGCCAATAATTTAATCTCATATTACTAGGAGGGAGTATTAGCTTGAGCCTCATCTCAACTGCTAAGATATAGAATGAGGGCAGTCAGTACAGATCCTACTTAATTTATCTATGTAAATGTGTCTTATGCAAGGCCCTTGTTTTACTCTATTCCTACATGTATATGGTACACAGTCAGTCTTTCCATCTTTCACCTCCGTAGTTACAAACATTAACATTAAGTTTAGTTTCTTGCATAATAACAATTTATATTATAAATAGTGGAATCTCTTTTTGTGTATGGACCAAGAGATACCTATAAGATTGTAGTTGCATTATTATAGGTGCTGAATGATAGTGTGTTTTTATATGTATCTAACCTCTACCCTGCAAATACTATAGTAGTACATGTTTATATTAAGTAGAAGGCACATATTTAATCTACTAAATTCTCTTACAGGGCAATTCACCCACATACCAGCCTCCCACCCCAGAGGGCTTGCCTGCTCTAATATATGTAGGTTCTACTATTGAGTTTACTGTGTAATGGAGATAACTAGGATATTGGTAAACTAATATACCTTGCACTGGCTATACATTCTCACTTGTTCTTTATGCGAGTCTCCCCTCTTGGGGTGTCTCATGGGTTATATATTAGGTTCACACGTACTACTGGCAGGCCTTGAATAGTAGATTTGTGGATAATATACATAGAATTAGTGTGAATGGACTAGAACAGTTGTTATGCATTTTACAAGCCTCATACAGGCTATATAGGGTTCATAGCTTAGTTGTAATAGTAGAACTTATACCCTGTATATATGTAAGTGCCTATTTGTTTACTAATTACTATACATTACTTATTTTCCTCTGTAAGAGGCCCTTTCCTTAACAGTAACGCAAGGATCTTATACTAGACTCTGATGTATCCCTCGTGTGCTTGTAATGCACTTTATTTTTGTTAAGTTATACCAACCCAATTCTAGACAGGGTGCTCTCAATGAAAGTTAGATCTACTGTAGGTTATGTTCTTTAGCAAATGGTTATAGTTTGTACTGCTACCCTTGTAATTATCCTGAGCACTAGTAACTAATGTGACCTGCACTAGGTCCATTCCTCCACTGTCTCTACATCTATTGGTCATATGCACCAGAATGGGAAATGTTTGTGCTTATATTCTCAAGACATAACTGTTTACTATCTTCTCAAATGTTATATTGAAAGTGTATTATGTATCATACTCCATTTCAGCTAGTAGACACGTTTGTTACGCAATGTTTGGATAAGTTTATATATTACCTGTTTCATTACTCTTCAGGTCAGTCCTGAACACATATGTGAATTGCCATCATTGTGACATGTGTACATTTCTCTATAGTATATTTCTGTAACGTTTGAGTCTCTCTGAATGAAGCAGCAGAGTAGCTTTCCGCCATTATTTAGCTACTTTACCTGGTGTTATGATGTTACGTTGCCCCACTACCTACTTTTAAGTTGACTAATTCTCCTAGGCATATCTAACTTATCTGTTAAATAATCTAACTACCAGGCCTCGTGGTGCTCGTGCACCCCTAAGTCCATTATAGGTACCCTATGTTACTTGCATTTATATTTAGCTCCGTCCTCCCGCCCCTTTTCCTATACAAATAGCGGTGCTTACCCGCTGAATATCCCCCTTCCCCCTATCTACCTCGGCCCAAGAGTGGCTGATACTTATTCTAACCCTCCGCAGACTCATATTTTGGATTTTTGGTAATACTTTATTAGAATGTGGAGTTCATACGCTGATAATAAAAAAAAAGAAGTTTTATTTTATCTCGCCAAAGATATTGTCTATCTTCATAATCAAACTTGAAATGTATTTTTTCTTACTGTATGTTCATATTGTTTTCTCAATAATCCCTTTGTATAGACAATGTATTATTCGCTTTGTTGTAACTTTTGACTTAGGGCGAGTTCTTGTTTAGATGATATATGTGTCAACTTCAATAAAAAAATTATTTAAAAAAAAAAAAAAAAGTATCTACATTATACTACATTAACCCCTCCCACCTCTGGTGGGCCAATAAGGAATAAGAAAGGACTATATAAGGATCTACTATGATACTCAGACACATCTTGAAAAAGCCCCAGAAGGGGGGTGAAACGTGTTGATTGTGTCTTTTGAAACCACCTACTTCACCAGCTTCTACCTATGCTTATTGCATAAATTTCCTAATACCATCTTTATTGCTCTATTCTGAGCAGGCATCAGCCGAGTTGTGAAGGGGACTGTAAAGGAACTGTAAACACCAGTACAGCTGACCAACTCACATTACCAGGAAGAAATGTGCCACAAGAAAAGCGCTACACTCCCTGTTGAGGTGGGTGTTGCTTAAGGTGGTGTCCACGCTATGTATCAACGTGTGGAAATATAATAGTATATGTTGGGAAATTAATGAATATTCAATGATAGAAGATGTATAGGTAAAACTATTTAATTATAACTTTTAAAAACAGATTAAAAAGGTACAATGAAAAACACAATTGGTGGTTTGTATACAATTCACAATTTGACAATATCCAGTACAATATCAATAAAATTACATTAAAATTTGTTGTGTATCTAGTTTAACAACAGTTTGGCGTTTGTTGAATGGGGTATATATAAGCTATAGTTGCAGAAATGATTGAAAATAGCAAAGGTATTAATCTATTGCATGCGTGCTGATCCCAATATGTGAATGGTGTTCCTTAAATAAATATTAAGGTAACAAATATAATAGCAAATGTTTATTTGTGCATGAAATGTCCCAAATAAAAACTCCAAGTATGATCCAATGTGCACTCCTAAAGAATATGGTGTCCAAATTATGCGTGATAATCCATGTCCTGCATTAATAATAGTCACAATATACACAATATGTGAGGGGTGAAAAAATAATTAAATTTAAAAATGCAAAATTCAAAATTCAAAAATTGTGACAAAAAAACAAGGTGTACACCTAAAAAATATAAAAATATAAAAAATGTAAAAATATCCTGTGAGTACTGTGATGCAGAAAGGTGACTGAATTGCTTAGTAAAATAATATTGTATCCCTAATTGTTGTTTGCTTCAAATTGGGTGGATTCCAAAAAAAATTATACGATGTGTGAATAGTCCCTCGGTAACCTAAGGAAAAGAAGAAAAATACATAGTGCAATAATGCCTCTAACAGTGTAAGTGATAAGTGTTTAGCTTACCTAGTGCTCCTGAGCCGTTATACCAGTTTTCTACGCGTTTCGGTCTTGTAAAAGACCTTTCTCAAGACTGGTATCGGCTCCATCTATTACTGCCCTTTTATTAACCTAACTGGCCAATGTTATTTTTTGAAAATTGCGCTGAAAATTTTCCGCCGATAATTTTCGCGCCTATTTTACCTCTATGTCCCGTATGTTTGCCCACCAATTGTGTTTTTCATTGTACCTTTTTAATCTGTTTTTTAAAGTTATAATTAAATAGTTTTACCTATACATCTTCTATCATTTAATATTCATAAATTTCCCAACATATACTATTATATTTCCACACGTTGATACATAGCGTGGACACCACCTTAAGCAACACCCACCTCAACAGGGAGTGTAGCGCTTTTCTTGTGGCACATTTCTTCCTTATCTCTTAGAGATCCAGTTGGGAGATCTCGCCTAAATTAAGAAAAGTTTGTCTGGCATAACCTTTTGGCGCATTTTGATATACTCTATCTGAACCAGCTCACATTACCAGCCTCTACTTAAGCTATTTGCATAGATCTCAAAATCCCCCCTGTACTGCTCTGTTTTGAGCCGGCATCATCCAAGTTTTAAAGGCTACTGCAAACAACAGGGATGGCGTACGCGAGTACAGCTGAGTACCAGCACACGTGACTGCGGACATCAGATGACATCAGACGCAAAAGTCTACATCGTCTTGTGGCAAATCTGATATAGTGTACAAACAGAGCCGCTGGAGCGGACAAAACCACAGAGGAGATATTTCCTAGCTGTTGGAGCGGACGAATTCTAAGGCTATTCACAAAGAAACTCTGAAAAGCTTTTTAGCTACATCACCCTTATATGGATCACTTACTACTCTAAACGTAGAGCTAGTATCCATCAGGTACTTTTTGATCTTCCTAGTCTGTATATCGGATATCTGTACTAAGTGATACACACTTTCAGATATAGACACCTGGACTCTTTATCGCCCTTTGTTTTTATCATTATGTTAGCGATCGTTTAGTTCATTATTTTTATTGTATCTGGACGTCCAGTAATACTTGGTTTTATCAGCACCTGATAATGTATTTTATTTGTACTCCACCGGGCAATTTTATCCTTTTATGCAGATATATTCAGGGATTTTAACTATTGTATTAACATAGGCCTAGATTTGGAGTTTGGCGGTAAAAGGGCTGTTAACGCTCCGCGGGCTTTTTTCTGGCCGCACCATAAATTTAACTCTGGTATCGAGAGTTCAAACAAATGCTGCGTTAGGCTCCAAAAAAGGAGCGTAGAGCATTTTTACCGCAAATGCAACTCTCGATACCAGAGTTGCTTACGGACGCGGCCGGCCTCAAAAACGTGCTCGTGCACGATTCTCCCATAGGAAACAATGGGGCTGTTTGAGCTGAAAAAAAACCTAACACCTGCAAAAAAGCAGCGTTCAGCTCCTAACGCAGCCCCATTGTTTCCTATGGGGAAACACTTCCTACGTCTGCACCTAACACTCTAACATGTACCCCGAGTCTAAACACCCCTAACCTTACACTTATTAACCCCTAATCTGCCGCCCCCGCTATCGCTGACCCCTGCATATTTTTTTTAACCCCTAATCTGCCGCTCCATAAACCGCCGCAACCTACGTTATCCCTATGTACCCCTAATCTGCTGCCCTAACATCGCCGACCCCTATATTATATTTATTAACCCCTAATCTGCCCCCCTCAACGTCGCCGACACCTGCCTACACTTATTAACTCCTAATCTGCCGAGCGGACCTGAGCGCTACTATAATAAAGTTATTAACCCCTAATCCGCCTCACTAACCCTATCATAAATAGTATTAACCCCTAATCTGCCCTCCCTAACATCGCCGACACCTACCTTCAATTATTAACCCCTAATCTTCCGAGCGGAGCTCACCGCTATTCTAATAAATGTATTAACCCCTAACGCTAAGTCTAACCCTAACCCTAACACCCCCATAACTTAAATATAATTTACATCTAACGAAATTAATTAACTCTTATTAAATAAATGATTCCTATTTAAAGCTAAATACTTACCTGTAAAATAAATCCTAATATAGCTACAATATAAATTATAATTATATTGTAGCTATTTTAGGATTAATATTTATTTTACAGGCAACTTTGTAATTATTTTAACCAGGTACAATAGCTATTAAATAGTTAAGAACTATTTAATAGTTACCTAGTTAAAATAATAACAAATTTACCTGTAAAATAAATCCTAACCTAAGATATAATTAAACCTAACACTACCCTATCAATAAAAAAATTAAATAAACTACCTACAATTACCTACAATTAACCTAACACTACACTATCAATAAATTAATTAAACACAATTCCTACAAATAAATACAATTAAATAAACTAGCTAAAGTACCAAAAATAAAAAAGAACTAAGTTACAAAAAATAAAAAAATATTTACAAACATAAGAAAAATATTACAACAATTTTAAACTAATTACACCTACTCTAAGCCCCCTAATAAAATAACAAAGCCCCCCAAAATAAAAAATTCCCTACCCTATTCTAAATTAAAAAAGTTACAAGCTCTTTTACCTTACCAGCCCTGAACAGGGCCCTTTGCGGGGCATGCCCCAAGAATTTCAGCTCTTTTGCCTGTAAAAGAATAAATACAATACCCCCCCCAACATTACAACCCACCACCCACATACCCCTAATCTAACCCAAACCCCCCTTAAATAAACCTAACACTAAGCCCCTGAAGATCTTCCTACCTTGTCTTCACCATCCAGGTTCACCGATCCGTCCTGAAGAGCTCCTCCGATGTCCTGATCCAAGCCCAAGCGGGGGCTGAAGAGGTCCATGATCCGGTTAAAGTCTTCATCCAAGCGGGGCAGAAGAGGATCTTCCATCCGATTGAAGTCATCATCCAGGCGGCATCTTCTATGGTCTTCCATCCGGAGCGAAGCGGCAGGATCCTGAAGACCTCCAGCGCGGAACATCCATCCGGACCGACGACTGAACGACGAATGACTGTTCCTTTAAGGGATGTCATCCAAGATGGCGTCCCTCGAATTCCGATTGGCTGATAGGATTCTATCAGCCAATCGGAATTAAGGTAGGAATTTTCTGATTGGCTGATGGAATCAGCCAATCAGAATCTAGTTCAATCCGATTGGCCGATCCAATCAGCCAATCAGATTGAGCTCGCATTCTATTGGCTGTTCCGATCAGCCAATAGAATGCGAGCTCAATCTGATTGGCTGATTGGATCAGCCAATCGGATTGAACTTGATTCTGATTGGCTGATTCCATCAGCCAATCAGAAAATTCCTACCTTAATTCCGATTGGCTGATAGAATCCTATCAGCCAATCGGAATTCGAGGGACGCCATCTTGGATGACGTCCCTTAAAGGAACCGTCATTAGTCGGGAGACAACGGAAGAAGAGGATGGATCCGCGTCGCCTGCTTCAAGATGGACCCGCTCCGCACCGGATGGAAGAAGATCGAAGATGCCGCTTGGAGAAGATGTTTGCCGGTCCGGATGTCCTCTTCTTGCCGGATAGGAGGAAGACTTTGGAGCCTCTTCTGGACCTCTTCAGCACCGGATTATGGATCGCCAACCCCCGCTTGGGTTGGATGAAGATGTTGGAGCCAGGACGGATTGGTGATACCTGGATGGTGAAGACAAGGTAGGAAGATCTTCAGGGGCTTAGTGTTAGGTTTATTTAAGGGGGGTTTGGGTTAGATTAGGGGTATGTGGGTGGTGGGTTGTAATGTTGGGGGGGGGTATTGTATTTATTCTTTTACAGGCAAAAGAGCTGAAATTCTTGGGGCATGCCCCGCAAAGGGCCCTGTTCAGGGCTGGTAAGGTAAAAGAGCTTGTAACTTTTTTAATTTAGAATAGGGTAGGGAATTTTTTATTTTGGGGGGCTTTGTTATTTTATTAGGGGGCTTAGAGTAGGTGTAATTAGTTTAAAATTGTTGTAATATTTTTCTTATGTTTGTAAATATTTTTTTATTTTCTGTAACTTAGTTCTTTTTTATTTTTTGTACTTTAGCTAGTTTATTTAATTGTATTTATTTGTAGGAATTGTGTTTAATTAATTTATTGATAGTGTAGTGTTAGGTTAATTGTAGGTAATTGTAGGTAGTTTATTTAATTATTTTATTGATAGGGTAGTGTTAGGTTTAATTATATCTTAGGTTAGGATTTATTTTACAGGTAAATTTGTTATTATTTTAACTAGGTAACTATTAAATAGTTATTAACTATTTAATAGCTATTGTACCTGGTTAAAATAATTACAAAGTTGCCTGTAAAATAAATATTAATCCTAAAATAGCTACAATATAATTATAATTTATATTGTAGCTATATTAGGATTTATTTTACAGGTAAGTATTTAGCTTTAAATAGGAATCATTTATTTAATAAGAGTTAATTTATTTCGTTAGATGTAAATTATATTTAAGTTAGGGGGGTGTTAGTGTTAGGGTTAGACTTAGCTTTAGGGGTTAATCAATTTATTAGAATAGCGGTGAGCTCCGGTCGGCAGATTAGGGGTTAATAATTGAAGTTAGGTGTCGGCGATGTTAGGGAGGGCAGATTAGGGGTTAATACTATTTATGATAGGGTTAGTGAGGTGGGTTAGGGGTTCATAACTTTATTATAGTAGCGCTCAGGTCCGCTCGGCAGATTAGGGGTTAATAAATGTAGGCAGGTGTCGGCGACGTTGAGGGGGGCAGATTAGGGGTTAATAAATATAATATAGGGGTCGGCGATGTTAGGGCAGCAGATTAGGGGTACATAGGGATAACGTAGGTGGCGGCGATTTGCGGTCGGAAGATTAGGGGTTAATTATTTTAAGTAGCTGGCGGCGACGTTGTGGGGGGCAGGTTAGGGGTTAATAAATATAATACAGGGGTCGGCGGTGTTAGGGGCAGCAGATTAGGGGTACATAAGTATAACGTAGGTGGCGGTCGGCAGATTAGGGGTTAAAAATTTTAATCGAGTGGCGGCGATGTGGGGGGAGCTCGGTTTAGGGGTACATAGGTAGTTTATGGGTGTTAGTGTACTTTAGGGTACAGTAGTTAAGAGCTTTATGAACCGGCGTTAGCCAGAAAGCTCTTAACTCCTGCTATTTTCAGGCGGCTGGAATTTTGTCGTTAGAGCTCTAACGCTCACTTCAGAAACGACTCTAAATACCGGCGTTAGAAAGATCCCATTGAAAATATAGGATACGCAAATGGCGTAAGGGGATCTGCGGTATGGAAAAGTCGCGGCTGAAAAGTGAGCGTTAGACCCTTTAATCACTGACTCCAAATACCAGCGGGCGCCCAAAACCAGCGTTAGGAGCCTCTAACGCTGGTTTTGACGGCTACCGCCGAACTCCAAATCTAGGCCTATATATATTTCTACTGTAATCTGCTTGTTCAAGATCATCTTTAGTTATATATACATATTCTTCTGAGATACATTGTGTACATTTGTTACTTTTTAAATATATTTTCTCCTATTACCCCAGCTATACTGTCACTCTATTGTCTCTTTCTCTGCAATTGAGTCCTGACCTAACCCTTACAAAGCAGGTTGCAGGCCCAGGCAAGCTGACACAGTGCAGAGCCTAGCTATAGCGCCCTATCAGACAGAGGAACACGATTTGAGCTGTTTGGTCCACCGCAAACCAAGGGGAGCGCCTTCAGGCACGCACCTGAGGACCTTGCTCTAAATTACAAATAGCCCTTAAAAGGGCCTTTTGCGGGGCATTGCCCCAAAGTAATCAGCTCTTTTACCTGTAAAAAAATTACAATACCCCCCAACATTATAACCCACCACCCACACACCCAACCCTACTCTAAAACACACCCAAACCCCCCTTAAAAAATCCTAACACTAAGCCCCTGAAGACCACCCTACCTTGAGATGTCTTCACCCAACCGGGCCTAAGTCCTCAACGAAGCCGGGCAAAGTGGTCCTCCAGATGGGCAGAAGTCTTCATCCAATCCGGCCAGAAGAGGTCCTCCAGATGGGCAGAAGTCTTCATCCAGGTGGCATCTTCTATCTTCCTCCATCCGACGAGGAGCGGCTCCATCTTGAAGACATCCGACGCGGAGCATCTTTCCAGACCGACGACTAACTGACGAATGACTGGTCCTTTAAATGACGTCATCCAAGATGGCGTCCCTTGAATTCCGATTGGCTAATAGAATTCTATCAGCCAATCGGAATTAAGGTAGGAAAAATCCTATTGGCTGATGCAATCAGCCAATAGGATTGAGCTTGCGTTCTATTGGCTGATTGGAACAGCCAATAGAATGCAAGCTCAATCCTATTGGCTGATTGAATCAGCCAATAGGATTGAACTTCAATCCTATTGGCTGATTGCATCAGCCAATATGATTTTTCCTACCTTAATTCCGATTGGCTGATAGAATGGATGACGTCATTTAAAGGACCAGTCATTCGTCGGGTAGTCATCGGTCTGGAAGGATGCTCCGCGTCGGATGTCTTCAAGATGGAGCCGCTCCTCGTCGGATGGATGAAGATAGAAGATGCCGTCTGGATGAAAACTTCTGCCCGTCTGGAGGACCTCTTCTGGCCGGATTGGATGAAGACTTCTGCCCGTCTGGAGGACCACTTTGCCCGGCTTCGTTGAGGACTTAGGCCCGGTTGGGTGAAGACGTCTCAAGGAAGGGTGATCTTCAGGGGGTTAGTGTTAGGATTTTTTTTTTTTAATAATCAAAGTTTTTTATTGAGGCAATATCAAAGATACAAAACATCAGACAGTATACAATTAGCAGCTTGCTATAAGATATAACATATGTTATTAATAAGACATTGGCTGTAAATGCGAAGTACAGCTTTTACATTCTGAGTTTACCTCTTTTCTATTTCGTTTCCTATGTCATAACATAAAGATAATAATAATGAAAGAATTTAAACAACCCTGGTAAATTATACTTCCTATAGGGTGATACGTTTATTATAATAGAGGTGTATTTATTTTTGAAGGATTGACAAATTATAGGGAATCAAAACAAGTTGCTCCTATTAGATACACGTGAACAGGGGGCAGAAAGCCTCATCTTCATGGTAAACAAAAGACTAAGAGCAACTTATGACAAAATGATGGTTGTAGCGGATTAATACCGCTTATTTATCCACCTAATATAAGAGTGGATTATAGCTATGAGGGCGGGGGGACGGAGCTATAGATTCTATTAGAGTTTACAAACTTTCCAGGCTGTCATCATTATAGCTGAACTCTATATATACGCTTACGTAGAGACCTGTTCAAGTATCCTGGGTTTTTGTGTATAATACGGGTCAGATTACATTCTTGAACAATTATTCTCATAACAGAGTATCAGGATGTATGTAACATGAGATATAAGGTAGATAATATGAAACTTAGTATAAAACGAGATATAAAGGGCTTCTAGAGGAGCTCCTCTCCTGGGGAGGTGCCATCTACCGGCGACAAGGGAAAAGGGAGTAGGGGTATGACCCGCAGGCAACAAGTACCGACGGGAAAGGGAGGAGAGGAGTCTCTTCTGTATTATTTACGTATAATGCCAATTCCACTGGTCCGGCCGCAACCAGCAGAACAAGCCTAGATTAGTATACCGAACCCTTCTAAGTAAACATACATTATCCATGTACACTGCAACATCCTGACTCACAATTAGGGTGTCTAAAGCAAACTTACCAACTTAGAGTGATTAGAAAGTATAACCTTGACAAATGTCAATGATATACTAAAAAAAAAGGTTACCCATCTGGAGCAAGCTTATGTTATGGAATAGTAGCCCTATTGAAGTGCATTTAAATGTAAGCAATGAAATCAACTTGGGGTGTCCTTTTTAGATTACCTGCTTCCAAAGTAGGAAATGGACCACTTTCATATTAAGCATATATATTGGCAGATGTGAGTGAATAACACAGCTTTCATCTAGGAAACTGATAAATTTAAATAAAGCAGACCCTAGAGTACTACAATAGGCTATTCCTATATAAATATATATACGTATGCTAAGCTAAGTTAATGCTATTATTATTATTAGGGGGAGAAATTATTGAAAGTGTGAAAAGATATATATTACGTTCGGGCTGCAATCCCATTGGCCAATCCTCAGTGAGTATTTCGTATTGTAAACTTATTTTAACGGTTAGTTAGCCACTGAGAGCAAGCATATAGAAGTAATAACTGAACATTATAGGGAATTACACATAAAACTAGACAGCCACACTCCTACATACCTTATCTAACAAATAGTATGATATCATTACCCCTAGAATCTAACTTCAATGCGAACTCTTGAACACCTTCATTGAGAAATAGCTATCAATATGTCTCTAAGGGGTATACGTAGCTGGGATAAATTAGCTATGTATAGAAATTAATATGAACCTTTGTAACTGAACCTTAGCATTTTTTACAGAGAGGTCCTTAAAACAGATTTAAATATTGCAAAATGACAGAAAACATTTAACAAATAACAGATATAATAAGTAAATTAAATGTGCTATTAGCAACGGATATATTGAACTGACATGAGGTATAACAGGTTTGGGCACTTTTTTCAAACAATGCGGTTCTCATTAATGGGCCCTAATATCAAATGCTCAGTGTTGAATTCAGAAGCTGTAATAACACATAGTCGTTGGAGATAAAATAAAAACGTTAGTCTGATTACTAGGAACTTGCTAACACTTTTGTTAGAGCTCTCAATGTCTTCAGCCCACTCCGACTGCATTTTTAAGTGTCCAGCACCAAAATGTCAGCTTCGTCAGGTCAGACTTACAGGATTCCTGTGCGTGCATGGCTGCAGAAGGCGACGACCACATAATCCAGTCTGTCTCTGTGTACCATAAAGAGCAGCGAGCATCAGTGCCAACCTCCTTAGCTGCCCTAGTCAGTGCGATGTCAGGAGATCCGCTCCTCATATAGGGATAGCAAGCTCCAAGCGGTGGAGTAACGGAGAGTGGGACTTCAGTTCCGAGATAGGAGCACTCATCAGGTAGCGCCAACAAAACACATCCCCTCTGTACTGTGCAATCCGTTGTGGCACATAGGGAACTGACCTGCAGAAGAGACTCCCTGTAAGATTGCGATGTTGCAGGCACTGAGGGTATTGCCCTTGAATTGAACTGGGGTAGCTCCGGGAGATCTTTGCTATCCGCCATTTTAAATATTGCGCTGGCATTCCCTTGAAGCTGGTCTCTTGCTACCAGCCGCAAATCTAGGAAGCAGCTATCCATCTTCTCCCCAAGTGTGGTTAAAGACATGAGGATCTGCTCATAAGTAACTTCCATATTTGCTGAAGCAGGAAGGGATGTAGAGTAAATGCCGATATAAATAGAGATCAGGCAGTCCCTGCAGCCTCGTGGGCAAGCCAGATAGCGCAGATCTTAAAAGGGATTGTAGGACACATGTAAAGTGTCACCAGGCTGTATAAGGAAAAGTTGCCAATCCCCTGCACCAGTATAAATCACAAAATTGGTTAGGAAACATAGATTATGCTCTCCATTAGGCTAAATGTAGATTAAAATCACAGGAGCTCATGAGATATGCGTCTGGTCTCCTCTGTGGCTAGCTCCGCCCCCCGTGTTAGGATTTTTTAAGGGGGTTTGGGTGGGTTTTAGGGTAGGGTTGGGTGTGTGGGTGGTGGTTTGTAATGTTGGGGGGTATTGTAATTTTTTTTACAGGTAAAAGAGCTGATTACTTTGGGGCAATACCCCACAAAAGGCCCTTTTAAGGGCTATTTGTAATTTAGAGTAAGGTAGGGATTTTTATTATTTTGGGGGGCTTTTTTACTTTATTAGGGGGCTTAGATTAGGTGTAATTAGTTTAAAATTCTTGTAATTATTTTATTATTTTCTGTAATTTAGTGGGGGGGGTTGTACTTTAGTTAATTTTATTTAATTGTAGTTAATTGTATTTAGTTTAGGTAATTAATTTATTTATAGTGTAGTGTTAGGTGTAATTGTAACTTAGGTTAGGTTTTATTTTACAGGTAAATTTGTATTTATTTTAGCTAGGTAGCTATTAAATGGTTAATAACTATTTAATAACTATTCTACCTAGTTAAAATAAATACAAAGTTGCCTGTAAAATAAAAATAAACCCTAAGCTAGCTACAATGTAACTATTAGTTATATTGTAGCTAGCTTAGGGTTTATTTTATAGGTAAGTATTTAGTTTTAAATAGGAATAATTTAGTTAATGCTAGGAAAAGTTATTTAGATTTATTTAAATTATAATTAAGTTAGGGGGGGTTAGGGTTAGACAGATTTAGGGGTTAATAAAATTTTTTTTTTTGAAGTATATTTTTTTATTGAAGCAAGGAAAAATGACAATAAACAACAGATATATCCAGTTACGACACAAGCTTAATGGATAAAACCAACCCAATCTCGTTCAAAAGGTACATAAAAATTTCAAGCATTAACAAATCAGTATAGTTATTCTATCGTTATATTCAGAACGTAGTAGTAAGAATACTTGTAGGTAAAAATTTAAGCTACAGGAAGCGGAAAGTAAGGTAGTAGCAAAATAGCCTCTGATAAAGATTATAGCAAGATATCTGGGTTATGGGTTGTGAGTTGTACGATATAAAGAGTTAAAAGTAATATTTATTTATGTGTAATAGAAAGGGGTAACTGGTACATATACGAATGGTGCCTCATTTTATAACCTTCAGTATAAGAAAGTAAGAATACTCCCCTACTTTGCTGTAAAAGGTAGTGTATCTATTTAGTGCAAGTGGAGGCAAGGTGGGGAGATTAATGTCAAGGTTTTATTTAGGGGGAGGGGGAGTCAACGGACCAGAGCCGCTCTAGTTAAGTAGGAGGGGGGGGGGGGGAGAAGGGGGAGGAGGGCGGAGCCGTTTAATACATCTGTCTAAGGTTTTTTTTTTTTTTTTTTTAAGTCTTTAGGGAATTTAGTTACAGAATAGGGGAGTGTGAGTTCTAATAAGAGTAAGTGTACTGGGGGGAGAACTGATATGTGCTGGGTGCAATGTAGTAGAGGTACCTGGATATAGATATTATAGTTATAAAATATAGAACTTAGTATAAATGCATAGGTATAACACCCGCTAAACTCATCGAGAGAGGCATAAGTACATGTTGTATAACATTGACTGAGATATTGTGCTTAATTATATCCTAAATGTTATAATATTTGTCTCCAGAGAATAATAAATAGTCATAGTGAAATACAGATTCCATGGTAGCTAACTATCCACAAGCGGAGACATGAGACCTAGAGAGTACTAGAGCAATGTGAAATAGCTATGCCATGGGATATAAGTATCTAAAAAAGGTGATATAAAAGACTTTAAACTATACATCATCTTAAGAGATACAATATCAGCAATGAGCTTTGCAAAGCTAGATAACGCTGTTTAGTGATAAATTTATCCTGTCTTATACTATGACATATGTCCAGCGCACTGCAGAAAGAGCCCATGCATCTAACTAAGGAAAGGATGGAAACGTATATGCCAGACAGTGCATTCCCAGTTAGCACTGCCCAGCAACATCTAGTGATGCCTGCATGGAGACACTGCAGTGACCAAACAAAGTATCTCTAAAATTAAGGGAAATGTTTGGTAATATCAAAGCTCTAAATATTTCACTAAAAAAAACCAGACCAACTCTCTATCTAACTGAGGCATGCATAATAATGTGTGTTCTATATAGTGGGGAGCTTTAAAAGAAAGAAGGTAGTAGCTTATAAGCATAAAATGTTAGAAAAACTGTGGTAGGACAAACAGTAGCTTGGCATTAACAAGCTCAGGTCTAAATGGTAAGGAGAACCGTCTCAACAATAACTAAATAAACAAAACCAGTGCCCATGGGACTCCTCATCAGACAATTTAAATCTGTCATCATTAACAGTAACCTGTGGAGGTTGGGGAAAACTGAAAGCACTGCAGAAGTCACGTATAGAGTTTTCATCTGTTGTAGTGACAGCAAACAGAAGAAGCATTGCATCCTCTCATTAACCTATACCGCATAAGGTATCTAAGCAGCAAATGCCTGTCAATTCCCATAGCTCAAATGTCCAGCCGGCAAGGGTTAAGTCCTTGCCAGCTATAGTGCAGTTTGTGGAATCCAAAGGTGATAATCTCCCTGGGGGGATCTCAGCTGCAGGCCACCCGAAAATGTTAGACTTCTCCATATTTTGGTTTACTGTCAGCGGAACGTCCCTGACTGACTCAGGGTGAGTTCTGGGCATAGGAGAGTTCTTATAAATATCGGAGCGCAGCCCAGGTTTCTCTCTAACAGGGCGCCGCTCCAAACAAGCATTCAAGTCAGGCACTGTGACTGCCCATACCTCTAAGGTCCCTCCAGAGTAGTACGAGCTGACATCCAGGCCAGAGGAGCGCGGTCCGGTTTTGCTCCGTGTTCTTTCAGGGTCCAACACAGGTAAAGTGAGCTCCTGCTTCACCGGGATCAGTCTGGGCTCTGAGTCCATTATAAACTTAGAGAGGGGAGATAGCTCAGCCAGTCTAGGCTCCTGGCACTGCGACACAACATCCCTCACTCTGGCTCTGCTTGATAGACATGGGTCTCCCTCACTCTGTGGAGCGTGACTGAGATCGCCGAAGTGGTGAAGTGCCTGTAGCTCTAGGGCCTTGAGTATAGCCCGGATCTGCAAGTAGGAGTCTTCTGCCATATTTGAGGAGGGTGTTTGGATAAGACTGAGCAGTGCGGCGGAGTAGAACAATGCTATACGATCGTCAGTTTCAGATTATCTACAGCCTGTCAGGGCTTCAAAATGGCGGCAGGATAGTAGGCCTCAGAGTGAGTTCAGGATTTAGCGGCTACATCCAGAGTGCAGTTATTGTGACTGAGTGGTGAATTCTTCTCTGGAGAGTTTGATCTCAAACCATTTCCACATAGTCAGTGGAATGGCCCTAGCAGTTGGGTTTTTTGGAAAGTGAGCCAGAGAGCTCCTCTATAGTGCGGCCATTCCTCCCGGATGTCGGCTCCGCCCCCCGGGGTTAATAAATTTAATATAGTGGCGGCGGTGTAGGGGGGCAGATTGGGGTTAATAAATATAATGTAGGTGACGGTGGGCTCCGGGAGCGGCGGTTTTGGGGTTAAACATTTTATTTAGTTGCGGTGGGCTCCGGGAGTGGCGGTTTAGGGGTTAAAAAAGTTATTTGAGTTGCGGTGGGCTCCGGGAGCGGCGGTTTAGGGGTTAATAACTTTATTTAGGTGCGGCGGGGTCCGGGTATAGGGGTTAATCAGTATAGTATAGTGTGGGTGCTTAGTGGCAGGGTATCAATAAAGCTGTGAAAAAGCCGAAGAGCAGCGAGCTCGATGACTGTTAGTTATCAACAGTCCGCTGCTCATCACTCCGTACTTGGTGCGCGGCTTTTTGACAGCTTTTTTGATAATTTTGGAGAGCGTTTTCAGGTCCGCGGCAGCGATGTTAGGCGAACTTAGGCGAGCGTATTCGGGCCGTCGAATGCAGGTAACTTGACAGGTTGATAAATAGAGGCCATTGTTTTTTTTCTGAGAGTACAGTCCATTTACTCCTTGTTATATTTTTTATGAAAAATCTAATAAAAAATATAAAATATTTGATAAATAAATCTATACACATGCTGGCATCTGACTTTTTTTTACATCATATAAAATATAAATATAACATTTCTGGATATTAACATTTAAATAGAGAACAATATACTAAACCATCTGTAATGTGTGACGTGTGTCTATCACTGATATGTTAAATACTTTTACAAGGTGGGTGCCTGGTCAATGGTTTGGTAAGGGGCCCAATGATTCCTATTGGTGGCCCTCACCCCTAGTAAGTTATATGATGATTTTGTATAATTTATTATATATGCATCTAAACGTTGTGATTGTCTAACACATTAATACCAACCAACAGCTTGTTCTAATGTGCATTTTATTCTAGTGTAAAGGGCTTGGTGACTTCCTTTCTAAGAATTTCTAGATTTAAATACTGTGTAGGAGTTTTGTGGGTATTTTAATTGAGTTTGTTTTTTCACATTTGTTTTCAAGCTGTTTTGCACTTTTTGTAATTAAATGTTAAAGTGTTTCAACTCCACCCAGACATAAGCATAGACTATCGTGTACAGTAGATTTCTATATTCTCATATCTTTTGGGTCTAACCAGAACGCTTCCAGTGGTTGTATATTTTTGCTTCGCTAGAATTTGCACTGGACTAAAATATATGTATATTTCTATTCTGTAGCCTAGAGCCTTATCTTATGGCAAATTACAGAAAGCAAATCAGTTTAGAATGTCAAAGAAGCAAGTAATGTGTATTTTCTATGGTAAACGTTACATGAAGGAATTTAAAAAAAATATTTCTGATTATATAATAATATGTTACTAAACTATATACAATTTTTGTTAGAATATACAAAATGCTATACATTTTTTTCTGGTAATATAAAGCTAATTCATAATACATATATACCACAATATAGAAATACCTATTTGGATATGATAAATATTATTAGTTCTTTATATGATAAATATTATCAGCTTAAAAGGCATTGCCTGACAAGATAAATAAAGATATTTTTTTTATAACCAAGCTTTATTGAAACAATTTTGCATGTGTACAGTAGATAAGGTAGATTAGAGATCTGTGAGTCATGCGTTATCAATGCAAGCTTAGATAAACTGTGAATATAAGAGGCATGAGGGTAGTACACATGGGGTGGATGTAACAGATAGGGATCAGATCAGAGGCCTGTGAATTGGGCCCAGTCCTTTATAAAGTCCAGTAGTCCTTATTGTTGTGATCCTTATAACAAGCTTTTCATTTCAATTTTTTTTTAACAAACATTTTAACAACAGAGAATATGCATTTTACAGTTGTCTAGATAAGTAGAGAAGAGTTTATAATGTTGAAAAGTTCTGTGTGTTGCCGACAGAGCGGGGTAACAGAGAGGGTAGGGAAAAAACAGGGGAGGGACCAGTCTAGTATATAAGTAATTTATAGGTAGGAGATTTGGGGCAGGATGAAGTTTACTGTGGAGGTGTTTTGTTCCACAGATCGAGCATCCTTTCATGTGTGTCTAATTTGTTAATTTTAGGTAGTGAAGCCTTTCTAGGGTTTGAAGATGTGAGACCTGAGTCTGCCAGTCTTCGATTGTCGGAGTATTCTGGGTTTTCCAGTTTTTAGGGATTAGTTTTTTTGCTCCAGTAAGCATTATTAGTAGTAATGCTAATTTTTCAGATTCAGCGATTTTGGGCAGGTTGAGGGATAGGAGAACCTCTGGAGTGTTAGGGATAGATAATTATATCTAGTCTGGACCTTGGACCAGAAGCCAACTAGTTTTGGGCAAGACTACCATATGTGGAGTAAGGATCCATTACCACTACATCCCCTCCAGCATTTTGTGCTAATAGCCGGAAAACATCTGTGGGGTCTCTCAGGTGTCAGATACTATCGGCAGTGGAGCTTTAGCTGTACCTTCTGTATCGTGGCTGACACTGAGGAGCATTTTATTAAGGCAAAGGATTTGAGCCAGGGCGTATGGTGGTCTATCTCAGTGTCTGACTCTCTGTGCCATGTAGTGGTGTAGGTCAGGAGCAGTGTCCTGCAGGAGTAATAAAATCTTATATATCAGTTATATTAGTCGTCTTGGGAATGTTGACATGGTGCATAGTTGTTCGGATGGAGTAAGGTTTCTATTGAAGTTGTGTTTATGTTTATGATGTGTAAAAAGCTGGTTATATCAGAGCCAGGAGGAAAATAGTTCCTCATTCTTATCCTGTAATTGCTGATGTGTTTACAATTGACTAACTACAATTGCATAATGTAATGTGCCTGTCCTGAGACTATAGGGCCTTCCTTTGCATGATCCCAGTCAGCTATATTGGAGGTCTGGGTTTTTAAAGATTGGCAAGATAGGTGAGGGTTTAGAGGAGATGTGTGTGATGGAGGCTATTATTCTGTCCCAAGCGTTAAATGATATTACATTTTTATATATAGATTTTTTTTTATGAAACAAAAATATTATTATTTATCTTCTACAACCAACTATTTGGTTTCAAATTTATTTATTCAAGGGCCTTTCCTAATCCATCTAGATGTATTAGTGGTTCCTAAAAATTCTAGACGTTCAGAGGAGCATTCCCCTGAGGAGCGACATGCAGTGCCAGCTTTAAGAGGCAGCAGCAAGCTAAGATAATATTGAAAAGCATATGGAGATCTAATTTTCTGGGTTATGAGCCAGACTGACTATTTTTCCCACTGGGGTCAATCACAATCTTTGTCACTGCCTAAAACATTTTCACAGTACTGTAAAATAAATAAATAATTATCCATAAAAACTAATTCAGATAAGGCCAAACGTGTATATATTCTTTTTAATCATTTTAAGGTCTTTGGGGTCAATTTATCAAGCTCCGTACGGAACTTGATGCCCCCTGTTTCTGGCGAGCCTTCATGCTTGCCGGAAGCAGAAGTTATGAAGCAGCGGTCTAAAGATCGCTGCTCCATAACCTGTCCGCCTTCTCTGATCGGGTTGATTGACACCCACTGATAGTGGCCGATTGGCCGCAAATCTGCAGGGAGCAGCATTGCACCAGCAGCTCACAAGAACTGCTGGTGCAATGATAAATGCCGACAGCGTATGCTGTCGGCATTTATCGTTGTGCAGCGGACATGATACGCGACATCGTATCATGTCCGCTCACACATAAATAAATTGACTCCTTTAACTGCAGCTACTGTAAGTCTCAAATAATGCAAGGGGTAGCTCTCATTTGGTATAGCAGAACTGCCCATATTCTCAAAATTGACCTCCAAAATTATATATCCATTTTAAAGTAGACAACCCAAGGTATTAATCTAGGCCCATTTTGGTAAATGTCATGCCACCATTTGTCTGCCAACAAAAATAACTTTTCCACAAACCTTTGGTTTCCCACTCAAATTATTTACACAACTATTGCAATCATAAGACAAATGGTTGTATACGTTTTTCTGGGAATGCCTTTGTTCAGAAATAGCAGACAGGCATGTCTTTGCTATTGTTTTTTGTAAATTAGAAGGCGTGCAACATGCTTCTGAAATTCTCAGCAGCAAAGGGGTTACTTTAGTTGCTGTTAAAGGTAATAATTGCTGTAGTGTAGGGATTACCCTCCTATCTGACACATCCCAGCTCCCTGATCCCTACCTGATGCCTCCAAAACAGCTTCCTCCCACCACTGGTCACCACCATCTTAGGTATTGGCAGCCAGTCTGCCAGGATGTAGTTAAGGGCTTTTTAAAAAAATACATTATATATATATATATATATATATAATGTTCTGAAGTGCAGGGATGCCTCCTCACCAATTGTCCCCACCACCACCACCCTGATCCCCCCCCCCAAACAGATCGCTAACCCTCCCCCTCCACAAATGTAATTTTAAATGCTTTGTATACATAAGTGCTGTACTTAGTTGTTGATATAAACAATGTGTGTACAATATTATTTTATAAAGAGAAAGGAATTTAGTAGAAGGAAATAGAAAAAGTTGTTATATGGACATCAAAGGTAATCAAAATTTCTGAACATAACAGCAAAATATTTTTTTTCACCCACAATAATTTGTTTATAATTTGCTCTGCATGAAATACCACAAATGTAGGTGGACTCTGGACTTAAACAAGTTGCTCTGTCATACAGACCCTGACCATTTCCTTCCTTGTGGCTATTGATGCACCAAATAAGCATAAGTGTTGCTTTAATTGTATAACCTAACTACTGCCCAGGGTTGTCAGCTTATTTTGAAAAATAATAATAAAAAAAATACTGGCCACATGAAATTGCAGTCCCCCTCTCTAGTTTTACAGTATATATATATCTCAGTGTTTTTGCTTCAAATACTGTTTTAATACAGTGGTCCCTTAACAGGATTATTGTAGCTAATTATGTGTTGCTACAATAATCCTGTTAAGGGATCGCTGTGTAAAAAAAGTATTTGAAGCAAAAAACCTGAGATTTTGCATATCTAATTTGCATATCTTACCCAGAATCCTCTTGTGGATTGGTAACAATGTATATGGAGTGTATATGGGGAAAAGCAAGCGGGGACTTGCCTTGATGTGCTACTTTTCTATGCAAAAATTTGTATTAATTTATATATATTTAGAGAGAGAGTTAGAATAACTCAAAAAGTTAGAAGTCAGTGGTAAAATTCTCGGACCCAGTGGCTCCCTCACTCCTGGCTTTGTTGAGGCGTGATAAATACAGTATATATATATATATATATATATATATATATATATATATATTTATTTATTTAGCATAAACTGTAAGAAAAGAAATGGAACATCTTGATAAATGTACCATACAAAAAGATAGGGAATCAAGCCCTCTTTTAAATGGTTAACATCAGAATTTATTTATCTCTGACATAAATACTAAAGCTCAGATCAGTGTAAGAATCCCCGGTGCTAGTAGAGCATAGCAATTGTCACAGAAATGTTTACAGGACAAAATCACATTGTAATATACAAGAAGTCACGTGACTATAAAAATTATTACCCTGTGTGAGATCACAACCTATGTATCAAAAATAGAAACATAGTAAACAAATCATTCAAAGGTACACCTTATACAGTATATCGATCATACTACACCCCAGCTGCACACAGAACCCAAGAAAAATACAAGGGCTACTTCTGGGCAGGTTATATGTAGGGATCTAAGTATAGCAATATACTTTAAGATGTTATACAAAAACAAGGCTCAGTAGGTAGCTGTTAGTGTGTATCGCATCATAACCACAGCGTTACAAAATTAATTTCATATAAATCACAGTTCCAATACTGTAGAAAGTTCTGTCTCCAGACAAACAGGTCTAAAAAATATGACCCTGCACTATGCGATATTGCCAGAGATCATGACAGTTCATATGCAGTTATTTCTTGTGAAACAAACCACTTATCTGAAACCGTGACGATAGGAACTGTAATCCAATAGTGCAGTCCTGATGAAAAAAAATTGTGCAGTATAACAGCTACAGCCTTTAGAGCCACTGACAGGAATGCCAAAATCGTGTGGCGTGAATAAACAGCATACTTCCTCATTCAGGGATGTCACATGCTCTTACAATCCAATGGCTACGATCGTTTCACCCCCAACGTCATGTGCAAGACGGGGCTTCCTCAGGGTTACTGGATCTATGCCCTGCTATTGGAGCTTATATTTCTGAATAGCTCCACCCATAATTAACATAAAATACCTTAGGAAAATAAACATTAATTCATATATATACAATGTGATACAGATATTTAAAATGATTACAACCAATAAGGAACCAATGTTGCTTAAGCGACATAGAGTACAGATAATTACATTTTGAACCTTTGACGTTTATTAGTTACCTGAAGTGCAAAATTGTTATTTGGAACAACCAAACTATAGAATAGAGCAAGTTGAAATTAAGGTAGAAAAAATCCTATTGGCTGATGCAATCAGCTAATAGGATTGAGCTGGCATTCTATTGGCTGTTCCAATCAACCAATAAGATTTTTTCTACCTTAATTTTAAGTATAATAGTAATAATAATACAAGTGATGCGCTAATGATAGCTTGGGTCACAATAGGCAACATTGCTGGACCGCACTAACATTGGTGTGCAACTTGACATTACAAGTCCATGGTAAATACCATTTACCAGAGAAGGGTTAGCGCTCTACCACAGCCGATACTTTCAATGGAGATTGCGACCAAGTTTGTGAATGCCGAAACTGCACTAAAATATTTTGCGCGACTTGAGACCTGAAGTAAAGTGTAATGGTTAAAAAAGATTTTTTTCACAAAACGCATCCAAAACATATTACAATAAAGTATTACACTCATATATACACTTTTTCATAAAAATATACATTTTCATATTGATTAAAAAGTTTTAAAAGGATTAAAAGAGATATGGTATATGTTAAGGTGTTTAACTGGAAAGAGCTCCAATATACATGTCTAAATATGTGTATGTATGTATGCATGTATACATGTCTATATATGCGTATATTATATATGTATACATGTGTATTTACGTGCACACATACATACATTTATACATATATATATATATATATATATATATATATATATATATATATATATATATATATATATATACTTTTGAGCCCTTCCAGGTCAATTACCTTAAAACTTGCAATAACATTTTTAATATTTTTTTATTTTTTTTAGAGAAATACTTTACATTCCTATATTCTTCATTTAGAAGAATAAACCTAAATGTATGCTTCCCTAATAAAATCTTTTCTTTCAGGATTGTGAGAGTTCACAAGTCTTGACAAGTTGGATTGAATTCCTGCCACTAGGAGGAGGCAAAGAACCCCAAACAACTTTTAAGTGCTGCCACCTTCATGTACTACTCAGTTTAACGTATAGCCAAGCAGAGGAAAAGGACAGGTAGGATAGACAAAGCAAGGGATAAATAGGTGCAAATAAAACTGACACTGAAAAACAAAATCTCCTGGACGCTCACCAATCTGAAAGAAAAGTATTTATCAGGTAAGCATAAATTTTATTTTCTTTCATTTGATGGTAAGAGTCCACAAGCCTTGACGTGTGGGATCTAATTCCCAAGCCGCGAAGTCCACAACAAGGAAAGGGTTGGACAACAAAAAGGCAGTTCATATTTTCCAGACACTGGGACTTGAAGGACTTTCCTGCCAAAAAAACACTTCTGAGGATGCAAAAAATATCAAAACAGTAACATTTGGCAAATGTATATAAGGAAGATCAGGTTGCAGCTTTGAAAATCTGTTCAACTGATGCTTCATTTTTGAAGCAGAAGCTTTAAGGCCTTAAACACATTTAAGTTATGTAGAAGTCTCTCCTTGGAATTTGAAAAATTAGGATTCAAAGAGGGAATCACATTTTCCTGGTTTATGTTTTCTGCAGGAACAACCTTTGGTAGGAAGTCAAATTGGGTACAGAGTACAGCTTTGTCCTTGTGAAAAATGAGAAAGGGGGATTCACACACTAAGGCTGATAACTGAGAAACTCTCCTTGCAAAAAAAAAATCACTAACAGAAGAAGGACTTTCCAAGAAAGAAGCTTAACATCAATACTGTGCATGGGTTCAAAAGAAGGACCATGTAGAACAGAAATAACTACATTTAGATTCCATGGAGGAGAAATAGGCTTTACAACAGGTCTAATTCTAACCAAGGTCTGTACAAAAGTTTGTACATCCGGAAACTTGAGTATCTTTTGTTGAAACAAGACTGAGAGACAATGTCTGACCCTTCAAGCAATTAGCAGATAAACCTTTATATAATCCATCCAGAAGAAATTGGAGAATTTGTTTTGGAAGAAGCCATGAAGGAGAACTGGACATATGAATCAAGTCTGCATACCAGGTCCTGCAGGGTCAAGCTGGACCAATCAAAATGATTGAGGCAGCTTCTTGATTGATTAGAGCTACAGCTTTCAGTAGAAGAATAAACGGTGGGAATATATACGCTAGATAAATATGCCACAGACTTATTAAGGCACATTTTCTTTGCGAATTGAAGACAAGTGAAAGGAGACTGCTTCTATGAAACTTACCAGAAATTTTTTTTGGTATCTTGTAGGAAGTATGGGAGTCTCTGTGTGTAAGTTATCACTATAGATAGTGATGCAGCTTGAACAAGAATGTCATCTAGGTATGTAACTACTGAAATGCCATGGGTTATGATCACCACCACCAGAGTGCCCAAACCATGGTGAATATGTGGGGGGGGGGGGCAACCCAAAGGGAAGGTCAACTAACTGGTAGTGTTTGTTCTGAAATGCAAATCTGAGGAACTGATATCGGTCCTTGTGAATAGGGATATGTAGATATGCATTCTTCATATCTATTGTAGCAATGAATGGACCCTGTTGAACTAGAGGTAAATGTATAAAACAATGGTTTCCATTTTGTAGGTTGGAACTCTCAAACACTTGTTTAAAGTTTTCAAATCCAATTAAATTATAATAGTTCATAATAGAGTCCATAGATTAGTAACAGTTAAATTGCCCCCCTTAGGCACCCTAGCTGCAGTAAATGTTGGTCTTGAATAAAACTTGGCAGCTTAAACTGCCTGGGTTAATGAATACAAAGCTTATCAGCATAGATGCACAGTTCCAGCAGCACAACACATGCCACTGCCATTCACAATATGGGCTAGATTTATCAAAGGCAAGTCGTAGTGTCTATTACGTGCGCCTGTAACTTCGCCTTATCTCGCTTCTGCAAGGGCGCACATGTGTGCTTATATTTATCAGTAAACAGCTCGTAATTATGTGCTTTTTTAAACTGACGAGCTGCGGCTTATTATGATAAATCCCACTGATCATAATTTGACTTCTCCATATTTATCACGCTAGACGCATATATATTTTTCTATATTGTTATGTCTACAATGTGATAATAGGCTACATCTGTAATATATTTCTCTTTCTCTGTCTATCTACATATATATCTCATATATAACAAAAATATATATATGGATACATATATATATATAGCTATCTATATAGATATAAAAATAAGAAGATTATTGCATTGAGCAAAGATTATTTTTTTTATTGGACTAACTACTAGTCTACTTATAAATGTATAGTTTAGTCCAATCAAAAAATAATCTTTGCTCAATACAATAATTTTTTATTTTGATATCTATATATATATGTACTAACACGGCTACTCCAATCAATATCTATCTATCTATCTATCTATCTATCTATCTATATATATATATATATTATACTTTTACTTAAATCAAACATATAACAAACAAATGTGTAAATGCATTAACATAACATATATTTATATGAAATAGAAATACAAACAATGCAGACAAAGTGTCTATTGAATGTTATGTGTATTTGTATTTTAACTAATCTTCTTAAATCAATTATCACTTCTATAAAGTGAGACCTTACACTTGTGAATAGTCTCTAACAATCATTCTTCAAAGAAAAACTATTTAAAATTGTCTATGACAAATGCATCCAAATGCTACATGTCCTGTCTAATTGTACTATTCCAAGTACAATTGTCCTATTTTTTTTGTAGTAATTTTTTTTTTTATTGAGACATTCAAACAAGTACAATAATAGAATAATAGGAAGGCAGGGGATACAGTAGGGAAAAACTATTACAAATCTTAACATTGGCGTCAACACTACAATTTTTTCATTATTTAGGATACATGGTAATAGTTGGTGCGCATCTCCTACTATATCAGTTAGATGAAAGAAAGAGAAACAATAGGATTCCCTGCTTGTATATATATTGTCTCCATTTTATATAATTTTGCTTTTAAGGAAAATAATTTAGTGAACATGTATAGTATAACACAAAACTCTTGGATAATTCGGACACTATGGTCCATTCTCTATGATACAGTAAGATCATTTGACTTTCATGTAAGCATTTTTACTAGGATGGGGATAGAAATATAAGTTTATCTAGATCTATATCAATATCCGTATCCAGAGGCATAGGGTGGGAGGGAGGGGATATGGGGAGGTGAAGGTTTGTGGGGGTGAGTATTCTGTTTCGGTTCGTAGCTCATTCTGGGTAAAGTGTAAGCCATGGGGGCCAAATTTTGATGTGTAAATCTATCTTGTCAAGGACTCTGAAAGAGTATTGCTCCATTAGTCTGATGTGTCTGACTACAGATAATATTTGTGTGAAAGATGGTGGGGTTTGAATCTTCCACGCTCTGGCAATAGTTAGCTTGGTTGCCATGAAGAGATATATCATAAGAGCGTCTGCAGGTTCGTCCAGAGTGGGAACTGGCATATGTAGTAGGGTAACCTCCTGTAGATAAGGGGGAAAAATATTAAGGTTGTGTATAGTGTATAGTTTCCTCCAAAGAGGTTGGATTTTTGGGCAGGACCACCAAATGTGTGCATGAGTGGCTGACTGACCACATAATCTCCAGCATAAGGGAGACTGTGAGTTATAAGTTTTATGCAAGGTGACAGGTGTGAAATGCCATCTTACTGTGATTTTATAGTATAGTTCCCATAGCGTAGCGCAATGGAGAAGTTTCCAAGTTGTCTGCATTCTGCAATGCCAAACATCAGTATCTACTGTGAAGCCTAACTCTTTCTCCCAGGCACTGTGTTGCGATATTTTAAGGAAAGGTTTTGCGTTTGTTAGAAGGTTATAGTGTAAGGATAAGGCGTGTTTTATAGTGTGTGCCTTATTCCACGTGTGCTCCCATATTGAAGGTGATCTAGGCGCTTTCTTTGGGTAGTCCCATGAGCGCAGCAAGGAGCTAATGCGGAAGGCTTCAAACTGTAACTTTGGTGGTATGTTAAACTTGTTACAAAGTTGCGGGTGAGAGAGCCATGTCCCCTTATCATAAAAATCATTAACTGTTTTGATGTGCAAGGTCTGCCATAGGTCTGGATGAGTTTCTGGTAGTGCCACCAGAGCTGCTGCTAAAGTGAGAACCGGTGAAGGGTAAGGCGAAATATTGGGGTCATGGCGGATATGATCCCAAAATTTTAATGCGTCCTGGAGTGTGGGGCTCAGGGGTCCTAGCTTTTGTCTGTGATGTGAGGGGATCCACAAGAGGTCAGATAAGGTTAGATTAGGGGGAAGTATCGAGGATTCTACTAGGAACCAGCCTAAGGTCTTCGCTTTATGGTTGTTCCACCCTAATATGTGTGAGAGTCTGGTGGCGTTAAAATATGTAATAAGGTTAGGGAGAGCTAGTCCTCCTTGCGCAAGTGGTCTTTCTAAGGTCTGTCTTGCTGTTCTAGGGCGTCTACTTTTCCATATGTAAGTTGTAATCATGCCTTGCAATTTGTTCAAAATGGGTCTTGGGATGTTGTATGGTATGCACCTAAATAGATATGTAATCTTAGGGAGAAAGGACATCTTAATAGCAGCCATTCTCCCTGTCCAAGATATTTCTCGGAATTCCCACGTATTTAGGAGTTTGTGAAACTCTGTGAGCCTATATGTGAAGTTTTTGGATATGGTGATCATGGGATCTAAAGCTAAATGTACTCCTAACACTTTGATAGCATCCGATTTCCAGTTAAACCTATAGGAGTTTTGCATTGCCTTAAATTCTTGAGCTGTAAAATTAGCCAACAAGGCTTCTGTTTTGTCTACATTTAATTTATAATAGCTCATGGAACTGAATTTGTCTAAGATCTTAAATACTGCTACCAGAGATTCAGCCGGATGTGTCAGGAATAATGTGATATCATCTGCGTATAGTGAGATTTTGTGCGTGTGATCTCCAGATGATATGCCTCTTACTAAGGGGTCTACTCTTCAATTGTCCTATTTTTAACCTATTAATAATTCAAAAGACACATGCATTCTCATTATAGAAACCAAACAGATTTATTTGTAATAAAATAAATGTATTTTTTTAAAGATATGAACATAAAACAAAAAAAAAACAGATTAAATATTACAATGATTCCAACAGTTCACGCGCAGAGCGTACTTTATTCAGCAGTTCTGTCAGTGTTTTTTCAATGTCTTGAAGGAATTTAATTAATTCGCTTTTATTAGTATGCGTTTCTACATCTGGCGCTACTGTTAAAAGATAAGCAAAATATGATCAATTATTTATTGTCTATCTGTCTCACAATGTATCTATCTATCTATCTATCTATCTATCTACCTATCTATCCATCTATCTATCTATTTATCTGTCTCTCAATTTATTTATATATCTATATATGTCCCTTGATTTATCTATATATCTATATATCTGTCTATCTATCTATCTATCTATCTATCTATCTATCTATCTATCTATCTATCTATCTATCATCTATCTATCTATATTTCTATCTATTTCTACTTCACAGACATATGAAATATAATTATATATCTACCAGTGTCTAAATTCATCTATCATCTATCTATCTATCTATCTATCTATCTATCGATATGTCTCTCAATGTATGAAATATAACTATCTGTATATCAATCTATATATAAGATATGTATCTACCTACTTGTGTGTACATCTATCTATCTATCTATCTGTATGTCTGTCTCTCAATGTATCTATGTATCTATCTATAAGATATGTATCTATCAACCATTGTCTACATCTATCTATCTATCTCTCTATCTTTCTATCTGTCTGTCTATGAATGTATGTAACTATATATCTATCTATTGTAATACAACTTACATGCAGGTGCTTCCTCCTCCGATGTTGTCAATAGCTCTGCCTCCGAACCCTGCGCAGCCTCTACAGAATGGTCAACACTTGCTATTGAAAAAATAAATATATTTTTAATTAAAGTACAAATTTGTTATCTATATATCTATTTATCAATCTATCTATTTATCTATCAATATATCTAATTATTGACTGAATAGCAATATTTATCTCCAATTTTAATACAATGTACCGAAATATGAACTCTATAGATATTGCAGTAATAAACTTACGATCTTCTTCATACTCGATTATCCTCCTCCTCCACAGCTACGTCTATCTATCTATCTATCTATCTATCTATCTATCTATCTTTTACTAATCTATCTATCTTCTAATAATCTATCTATCTTCTACTAATCTATCTATCAATCTTCTACTAATCTATCTATCTATCTATCTTCTACTAATCTATCAATCTTCTACTAATCTATCTATCTTTCTATCTATATTCTACTATTATATCTATCTATCTTCTCCTAATCTATCTATCAATCTATCTATCTTCTACTAATCTATCTATCTATCTTCTACTAATCTATCAATCTATCTATCTTCTACTAATCTATCTATCTATCTATCTATCTATCTATCATCTATCTATATATCATCTATCTTCTAATAATCTATTTATCTATCTATCTTCTACTAATCTATCTGTCAATCAATCTATCTATCTATCTATCTATCTATCTATCTATCATCTATCTTCTACTAATCTATCTATCTATCTAAATATCATCTATCTTCTACTAATCTATCTATCTATCTATCTATCTATCTATCTATCTATCTATCTGTCTGTCGATCTGCTATCTGCTCTCTGCTATGTAATAGATGTATGAACAACTTTAAGATGTTACATGAAACTTCTTCCTCTGTATCCTCCCTATTGTCATAAAGCTCCTCTTGCATGCCTGGGTCATCATCTGCCGCTGGTAAAAATAAATCATTTTCACGATTAATCAATATATTTTTTATTATTGCTCATATATGAAAAAATATATTTTGTAAAAAGAACTTATATGTAACTTCCTCCTCTACAACATCTACATTTACATATTTTTGCTCTAGCACTTCATAACTTCCTCCATATCCTCCACCCCTAGTTGTTGTGGCACATCTGTTTATACAAAATATATATACGTATTTGTTATGTAGAACCACAAAAAATAATTCATAATAAATATGTCTATGTATATATATATATATATATATATATATATTTAACTCACTATCTATCAACCTATAGGTATCTATGGAAATTTATAGATATCTACTGATATCTATAGATATAGCTAGATCTATCTATCTATATACATATATATATATATATATATATATATATATATATATATATATAGGTAGATAGTTATATCTCTATTAATTTCTAGGGATATACACTGATGTCTATGTAGATCTACAGATATCTATATATATCTACATATTTAACTATATATGTATGGATATATCTCTTTATATATATATATATATATATATATATATATATATATATATGTTGTAAAGAAGGGCACTCACAGGATTTTTGTTTCAACAACTGCTTGTATTTATCCTGAATACATCAGAATTAAAAGTATAAATAATCATAGTCGACGTTTCGGCTCTTATTTGAGCCTTCTTCAAGACAAGTATTATCTATAAAAGAAAAAAAACATTAAAAAAAGAAACTTACATAGAGTATAACAAGTGATGACATATAACAGAAACACCCAACACCACATATACTCTTTATACAATTTAAAACAAATCGAATAAACTGAAACTCTATCAAGCCGAAAGGCACAGAAATAACTACCTGTCACAAATTCAGGGTCATAAAGTCATAACTTAAATGTGTAATAGAACGCAATAAGCTATGTCAATATATATCCAGAATAGTAAGAACTAATTCACACCTGCCAAGCCAAGCAGTCAATCACATACACAAATACATGTGAGCATGAATAATAATATTACAATGTAGCTGCAAGTACACAAATACATCCAGGGTCAATAAAGACTCCTGTATAATGTAACTTAATAATGGCAAAAGCCTATAATGCGGCATAATCGAGGCATCAACCTATAGAAACCTAATAGGGAAAAAATTATAGTAGAGGGGAAGCCATCTAATATAATAAACAGGAACCATAATGTTAACACGTATACTAGAACAGAGATTGCACTCACCACAATACAGATACTGAGAGCGCTCCCAAATCATGATGCGTACTACCTCCAGGACCCAGTGTGCCCCAGCATGGAAGTTGTATATCAGGGACATATGCCAAACGGCACGGGCATATGATAAAATCATATACGAAGGAAATAAATATTCCTCTCACAGGCCCCAGCACTTAAATACAGCCTCAGATGAAGACCACCAAACCCCAAATACAGGGAATTTGCTACTACATACAATATCAATCTATGTATTATTAAATAAAAGCAAATGCTGCCCTAGCCCTGCTGGAGACGCCGATCCCTTCAATTTATGTGAGGACACCAGCACTCCAAACTGCCCTATCTGGACAACTAATCACATCACGCATATGAGAAATGTGGCATCCAAACAGTAAAACACAGGACTAGGAGTGCAACAGTGTAAATCTACAGCACCATTAGATACGCATCCCACCGGAACAAACCCTACTACTTAAGTATTACAACTAACACCCAAAAGTGCAATAGCGAGCATAAAGCTTCCAAAATAACAGGTCTTACCATAAGTCAGCTATTCAGCCGTGCTCCCAAGCATAATCCGCATTACCACCCAGCTCCTCCTTAAATAGCATCACTCCTGCTAATGGGTAATAGATATAAGCTGTCCATAAACCAGACGCTAACAGTACTCCGACAGTATCAGCTAGGTGTACCGGTGTGCTCACAGACACTTCAAACCGTATTACAAAAACCCAGAAATCTTATGTAACTGTCCAATGCTGTGCTGCTAGACTCAGCAAGACATCACATACAAAATGGGACTGCCCAAAGCCGAAAAATTTAAATTCACATACCCTCCAAATTGCCAATCTCTCAGACCAATAACAATGCCGGTAAGCACATCGGTAAATTAAAGGGCCACTAAACCCAAAATCTTTCTTTCATGATTCAGATAGAACATACAGATTTAAACCACATTACAATGTACTTCTATTATTTATTTTGCTTCATTTTTTAGATATCCTTAGTTGAAGAAAAGCAATGCACATGGATGAGCCAATCACATGAGGCTTCTATGTGCAGCAACCAGTCCGCAGCTACTGAGCATATCTAGATATGCTTTTCAGCAAAGAATATCAAGAGAATAAAACAAATTAGATAATAGAAGTAAATTAGAAAGATGTTTAAAAATGCATTCTCTTTCTAAACCATGAAAGAAAAAATGTGGGTGTCATGTCCCTTTAATCAAATCCAAAATATGCCTAAACACAATTGCAGGAACACAGGAATAAAATTATTGAATTACATTGTAATATGGTCTAAAAGAAATTACATAGGAAACACCTGCAGTCATGTCCTCCGTGGAGTCATGTGGAAATCACAGCAACATCAACATCGCCACCGAATTATAAAGCACACTACCCAACCTCAGTGAAATAGACCTAAAACCTCTGATAACCCGGACTACACCAGTCAGTTCAGTGCCTACAATTAAGAGACTCAGACCACCTATACAAATCCCAATTTAATGTCTGTGGGAATCACAAAGGGATAAAGAGTGGGTAGATCAGAACCCCTTAAATAAAAATATCACCCCTGTTAAAGAGACAGCGGTTATAGCTTAGAACCTGATCGTAAGGTAGCAATAGCTCACCCGGAGGAGACAAAGAACCCTAATGTCACTATCACCACTAACTGAGGCATGTATATTTAATACCAGATAAAGGGACAATATCTATAGCTAAGAATCTAATCTTATGGTTGCAATTTGGTCCCGCAAGAGGGACACAAAGCTATACCACCAAGGATCTCACAACCATCCGAGACAAGTACAATAAGCACTAGGGTTCTAAGCCACCTCAGAGGAACCTTACATAATCATGACTACATCAGGCCACCGTGATAAAACCAGACAATAGGACCGGGAGACCTGTGATAGATGGGAATAGGCTGAGTCCTCATCTCAGTATATAGAAAGTGTCAGGCAGACCAAGAGCCCAAAGCAAGCACAGATGTACAGATCATTCTATAGTAAGAAACCACAACCCAGTAAGCATAGTAACATGGTGCGGGTGCCTCACATAAAAGATTACATATATACATGGAAAGAGTAACATTAATAAAACAGGGCATGATCAAGATGTACATTTAGGCCATAAGGTACAAGTGTATTTAGTCTGAAGATCCACCTAGTTTCACAACGGAGCAATCCTGTGTCCCTGTCTCCTCCCCATCTCAGGGGGGCCACTCTGTCAATAAGCATCAATCTGAATGATGATATGGGATGTTTCAATTCCTAAAAGTGCCGGGCACCCGGCTGGTCCGATTGTCCATCTTTATGGCACTCTTATGGTTAGCCAGTCGCTCTCGGAAAGACATGCTGGTCTTTCCTATATAATAGCGACCACATGGACAGGAGAGAAAATAAACCACATACTGTGATGTGCATGTGAGTCGATATCTGATCAAGTATGTTTTGGTTTAGTTGGGGTGATGGAATTTTTTGCCAGTCAGCAATGTGCTACACGTCACACAGCTCCCACATTTGTAGCAGCCACTCTTGTGAGCTGCTGGTGCAATGCTGAATACAGACAGCGCATTGCTCTCCACATTCAGCTAGGTCTTGAGGACCTGATCCGCACTGTCGCATCAGGTCTGCAAGACCTTTGATAATTCGCCCTCTATATGTGGTGTTGGGTGTTTCTGTTATATGTCATCACTTGTTATACACTATGTAAGTTTCTTTTTTTAATGTTTTTTTCTTTTATAGATAATACTTGAAGAAGTTTTAAATAAGAGCCGAAACATTGATTATGATTATTTATACTTAAAAGACCACTGCTTCATAACCCTGTCTGCCTGCTCTGAGCAGGTGGACAGGAATCAACACAATTATACTTATGTACCCCTAATCTGCTGCCCCTAACACCGCCGACCCCTATATTATATTTATTAACCCCTAATCTGCCTCCCCCAACGTCGCCGCCACCTACCTACAATTATTAAACCCTAATCTGCCGACCGAACCTCACCGCTACTATAATAAAGTTATTAACCCCTAATCCGCCTCACTCCCGCCTCAATAACCCTATAATAAATAGTATTAACCCCTAATCTGCCCTCCCTAACATCACCGACACCTAACTTCAAGTATTAACCCCTAATCTGCCGACCGGACCTCGCCACTACTCTAATAAATTTATTAACCCCTAAAGCTAAGTCTAACCCTAACACTAACACCCCCCTAAGTTAAATATAATTTTTATCTAATAAAATAAATTATTTCTTATTAAATAAATTATTCCTATTTAAAGCTAAATACTTACCTGTAAAATAAACCCTAATATAGCTACAATATAAATTATAATTATATTGTAGCTATTTTAGGATTAATATTTATTTTACAGGCAAATTTGTGTTTATTTTAACCAGGTACAATAGCTATTAAATAGTTAATAACTATTTAATAGCTACCTAGTTAAAATAATTACAAAATTACCTGTAAAATAAATCCTAACCTAAGTTACAATTAAACCTAACACTACACTATCAATAAATTAATTAAATAAAATATCTACAATTATCTACAATTAAACCTAACACTACACTATCAATAAATTAATTACATACAAATACCTACAAATAAATACAATTAAATAAACTAACTAAAGTACAAAAAATAAAAAAAGAACTAAGTTACAAAAGATAAAAAAATAATTTACAAACATAAAAATATTACAACAATTTTAAGCTAATTACACCTACTCTAAGCCCCCTAATAAAATAACAAAGCCCCCCAAAATAAAAAAAATGCCCTACCCTATTCTAAAATAAAAATTGAAAAGCTCTTTTACCTTACCAGCCCTTAAAAGGGCCTTTTGCGGGGCATGCCCCAAAGAATTCTGCTCTTTTGCCTGTAAAAAAAAACATACAATACCCCCCTCCAACATTACAACCCACCACCCCCATACCCCTAATCTAACCCAAACCCCCCTTAAATAAACCAAACACTAAGCCCCTGAAGATCTCCCTACCTTGTCTTCACCACGCCTGGTATCACCGATCCGTCCAGAAGAGGCTCCGAAATCTTCATCCAAGCCCAAGCGGGGGCTGAAGAGGTCCATCATCCGGCTGAAGTCTTGATCCAAGCGTGGGCTGAAGAGGTCCATCATCCGGCTGAAGTCTTCTATCAAGTGGCATCTTCAATCTTCTTTCTTCCGGCTCCATCTTCATCCCGCCGACGCGGAACATCCATCCTGGCCGACGACTTCCCGACGAATGACGGTTCCTTTAAGGGACGTCATCCAAGATGGCGTCCCTTGAATTTCGATTGGCTGACAGGATTCTATCAGCCAATCGGAATTAAGGTAGGAATAATCTGATTGGCTGATAGAATCAGCCAATCAGATTCAAGTTCAATCCGATTGGCTGATCCAATCAGCCAATCAGATTGAGCTCACATTCAGTGGCGGTAAATTATGCTATACGCTCCCTTTTTGGAGCCTAACACAGCCCTTCTGTGAACTCTAAATACCAGTGGTATTTAAAAGGTGCGGGGGAAAAAAAGCACTCGTAGCTAACGCACCCCTTTGGCCGCAGAACTCTAAATCTAGGCGCCTGTAAGTTTCTTTTTTTTAATGTTTTTTCTTTTATAGATAATACTTGTCTTGAAGAAAGTTTAAATAAGAGCCGAAAGGTTGACTATGATTATTTATACTTAAAATTCTTATGTATTCAGGATAAATACAAGCAGTTGTTGAAACAAAAATCCCGTGAGTGCCCTTCTTTACAATAAATATATATACAAGTCTTTTGAGGATTGCACCCAGGTCGGTATTACACCACAAAGGTTGGAGTGCTGTAATATATATATATATATATATATATATATATATATATATATATATATATATATATATATATATATCATATAATAATTTAGTTTTTATTTAAAAAAAACTTTGGTTTGTAATTCTGGCTACATCCATAAAAACCCTTGGTAGAGGCTCTGAATCAGCATCGATAGGGGCTTCTTTTCAACGATAGGATGCAGGTATTGTGATGCCCTTCTGTTTCTAACTGAGAAATTCAATATATTATATTTAAAAATGTTATTCTATTTTAATCATTTTTTTGTAGTTGTTGCATATTAACAATAGTAAATGAAATATTCCCGTAGAGTGTAGAAGCACACAAAATGTATAAAGCAAGTAAAATGTGATTTGCTGTAGTTAACATATGTTTATATATGTGAATAATAGCTCATTATGGAGTCTATTGATTTACTAAATCAAAGCATTACAGTGTCAACTCTTTTTATGTGACAAAATGTGTAGACAAACCGGTGCATACCAAATTGTACACATCAGACATGTTATGTTTACATAAGCAGTCAGACTTATTAACTTAAACTCAATCAACACCTTAACCCTTTCATGACATAGGCAATTGTTCAATTTCTGAACGTAAACAAAACCTTGAATTTCAGCTATATGTCTTTTCAACCATAATTTACCCCTTTCACATTAAGTGCACCCACACTAATTATATATTGTTTTTTTAGAGGACAGATAGGGCTTTCTTTTGGTATAAAAGATTTATTTCTCAACTATAATTTTATATAAAAAAAATCGAAGTAAGTGTGAGATTAAGACATTTTAAGCTTTCCAAATGATTTTATTGTGAATATCATCATCCTGATATATGTTACTGCAATAAAACACCCATACTTGTGTTTAGCGATGTCCCATGAGTATAACGATACCCTCCATGTACAGGTTTTCTGAGATTTCTGGAATTTACAAGGCCCAACATAGGGCCTACCCATTTACATAGAAATCTGGCACATTCATTTTCTGGGCTTAAGTTGCCTTTCATACATTATAGCAGCCCAGTAATGAAAATTACCCCATCATGGCATACCATTTACAAAAGTAGACACCTCAGGGTATTCCAAAAGAGCCATGTCACGTCTTTTTGTGAAGCCCCTTAGTCACAACACCTGGCCAAATGTAGTGGTCATTTTTGTTGTATGCGTTTTTTACACAAACACTGCACTTTGGCTGTTTCTGTCATCAAGCTTTTATGTTTTACTGCTATAAAACACACATATAAGTGTTTGTCAATGTCCTACATGTACAACAGTACCCCCAATGTACAGGTTTTATGGAGTTTACAGAAATTACAGGACCAAATATGGGGTCTGCCCATTTACATGACAATTTGGCACATTCATCTTCTGGGCCTATGTCCTCTTTGAGACATTATAGAAGCCAAATGATTTTATTACAGGGCCCAATATAGGGTCTGCATAGAAATTTGGCACATTGATTTTCTGGACCTATGTTGTCTTTGAGACAGTATGGCAGCCCAGGAATGAAAATTACCCCCCTCATGACATACCATTTGCAAAAGGAGTATTTTAGTTGTTTTGTATAACTTATAATGGCCTTAGAGTGGATGGGCTTAACATATAAAGGGACAGGACAAGGTCAGGGGATTTATGAAGTTAGGAATACAGAATAATAAAATAAAATAAATTAGGAACACATACAGGTTGCTTTCAAATTAAAAGTTTAACTCTGTGTGATATATCCGAAAGCAATCAGTGATACAGAGGCCAGGTTGAGAGGGGCAGTCAGGGCAATGGTAACTAGAATCCCTCCTCCCTCCTTTTTTATAGCAGACTCTGCATCTTTTCTGGGGTGTTAATTTGCAGGCAGTGGGGGGGATCCTAGTAGGAAAATGCCTGCCACAGAGTCGCTCGACATTTTCAGATTGAACAGTGGGAGGATTAGGGGTCTGGTTAAACAAAATATAAGATGTTACATTTAAGACAAATTCCAAAAAAGTATAAGTTTTCCCTGTGCCTGATTTTTTTGTACAGCACATATGCATTATATACTGTGACCTGCATAATATAAAAAGCTACTTTTTTGTACCAAGTTCTAGTTTTTCTTTGAATTAGATATGGCTGCAGGCACCGGTCAGCTAAATCTACCCCCCCCCCATGTTTTTGTTGTACTCCATAATGCACTTTGGCTTTAGGATCTGTGCAGATCTTCCCTTCACAGACACTGGCACTGTAGCTTCATCGTGCATTGTGGAGAGCATGTACACATCTTTTTTATCAGTGTACCGAAGGGCCAGTAGCTCATTGTGGCGAAAAGGTGACGTTGTGCCCCTACTTTTTTTTCCATACGTCAGCTTCTGGGGGAAACCTGTGTGATTTTTTTCTCGTTGTGCCACAGGCCACGGTTTCAAAATAAAATAAAAATTTAATAGCTCTGTGCTGGTGTAAAAATTATTGAGCCACACATGGTACCCTTTATTTAGCAGGGGTAGTAGGAGATCCCACACAATTTTCCCACTTGTGCCAACTGAATCTGGGCAGCCAGGTGGATCCAAGTGGCTATCTTTTCCCTGGTAGATGCAAAATGCCCAGGTATACCCAGTACTGCATTCACAGAGTTTATAAAATTTTACCCCATAGCGGGACCTCTTGGATGGTATATATTGTTTGAAAAGCAATCTCTCCTTAAATATCATGAGGGACTCATCAATGCAAATGTCCTGCTCAGGGATGTAAACGTCTGTAATTTTTTGGCACAGGTGGCTTATCAGGGGCCTTAGTTTATATAACCTGTCATGCAGGGGGTCATTTCTAGAGGGGCACTGGGTATTATCATTAAAATGGAGAAACCGCAGCAATTGTTCATATCTGTCCCTCTTCATAACCCCTGGAAAAAGAGGGGTAGCCAGGATGGGGTTCTGGCTCCAGTATGAATGTATGCTGGGTTTCTTCACAATCCCCATTATTAATGTCAGGGCCCAAAACGTTTTAATCTCTGGTATGTCAGTGGGGTGCCAGGTATTTTTTCTGACATACAGAGATTGGGGATTTTTGGACAGATACTGGCTGGCATATAAATTTGATTGAGCAACTATATGCTCAAACATGGTATCTGTCAGAATCAGGGACATATAGTTTATTGGCTCACATACTGGAACATCACTTGTGATGCCAGGAGTCTCAGTAAATTCTGGCATTTCTGGGGCAGTGAAATTTGGGGGTAGCCAATTTTGTTCATTTGTGCGACGCCTCCTTTTAGGTGGTGGGCAGGGAGCACCAGAATTAGATGTATCACTCAGGGGCTCTATATCTGATGCCATAAGGGTTGCACTATCAGACAGAGCAGAGAGGGTTTCACTCCCTGAATCTTCGGCAAGAATAGCATAAGCCTCTTCTGCTGCATAGCGTGCCATAAGGGATTTTTTTTCAATGCAAATTACCACTTCACCACCACCAATTCCCACTTCACCTTCCCCAAAATCCCACTAAACCACCCCAATTACCACCTCCCAACTACCACCCACCTATTCCTATATGATCAATTTTTTTAGTTTTTCTGAGAAATAAACATTTAATTTCAGATAATATTTCCTTTTTATTGTACTGAGAGTGCATGTTCAACAAATAATAAGGAAATTAAATGATAGCCCTGGTTATTCTACTAAATTATATTTTCTTGAAAATGGTAATTGATGTTTATAACTATTGATAAATAGTATGTCAATCATGAAAAACATGATAGCGATATGAACGAGATAATGATAATGACCTGTAGTCACACACACACAAACACACATCAAAATATAATTTGTAATGAATAATCCAAAAATTTTATTTAATTGACTTTAAAAAAAAAAATGTTCACAAATATTTAATACTCGTTGATAATTCAGAAGGTGTCGAGTTTCCTGTAGAATACAAAGAAAATACATTTTAGTTTAAACTGTAAAATAAGGAGACAATGGGGGGTAGTTATCAACATGTCAACTTTCCTGCCTTCGTCGGCCCAATACGCCCGCCTAAGCTCGCCTCACATCGCCGCCGCGGACCTGAAAAATTTCGCCTAAGTTATCAAATAAAGCTGTCAAAAAGCCGCGGGGCGATGAGCAGCGGACTGTGAGAGTTATCACTCATCCGATCTCGCTGCTCTTCGGCTTTTTCCCAGCTTTATTGCTAGCCTGTCACTAAGCACTCACACTAACTACACTGTTCTACCTCCTATACCGGCGCCCCCGGAGCCCCCCGCAACTAAATAAAGTTATTAACCCCTAAACCGCCGCTCCTAGACCCTGCCGCAACTCTGATAAATGTATTAACCCCTAAACCGCCGCTCCTAGACCCTGCCGCAACTCTGATAAATGTATTAACCCCTAAACCGCCGCTCCTAGACCCTCCCGCAACTCTGATAAATGTATTAACCCCTAAACCGCCGCTCCTAGACCCTGCCGAAACTCAGATAAATGTATTAACCCCTAAACCGCCGCGCCCGGACACCGCTGCCACCTACATTATACCTATTAACCCCTATCCTGCCCCCCCTGTTTCGATCAGCCAATAGAATGCAAGCTCAATCTGATTGGCTGATTGGATCAGCCAATCGGATTGAACTTGAATCTGATTGGCTGATTCAATCAGCCAATCAGATTTTTCCTACCTTAATTACGATTGGCTGATAGAATCCTATCAGCCAATCGGAATTGAAGGGACGCCATCTTGGATGACGTCCCTTAAAGGAGCCTTCATTCATCGGTAGTCCGTCGGTAAAGAAGGATGTTCCGCGTCAGCGGGATGAAGATTGAAGACCCGGCTTGGAAGATGACATCGCCCGGATAGAAGACTTCTTCAGCGCCTCTTGGAAGATGACATCGCCCAGATGGAAGACTTTTTCAGCGCCGCTTGGAGGATCACTTCATCGGATGGAAGATTTCTTCAGAGCCGCTTGGAGGATCACTTCTGCTGGTCCGGGTCTCCTCTTCAGTTCCATCGGTGGCTCGGCTGAGTGAAGACGACTAAAGGTAGGATGATCTTCAGGGGATTAGTGTTAGGTTATTTTAAGGGGGGTTTGGGTTAGATTAGGGGTATGTGGGTGGTGGGTTTTAATGTTGGGGGGGTTGTATTTTTCTTTTACAGGCAAAAGAGCTGAATTCTTTGGGGCATGCCCCACAAATGGCCCTTTTAAGGGCTGGTAAGGTAAAAGAGTTTTGAACTTATTAAATTTAGAATAGGGTAGGGCATTTTTTTATTTTGGGGGGGTTTGTTATTTTATTAGGGGGCTTAGATTAGGTGTAAGTATCTTAAAATTGTTGTAATATTTTTAAAATGTTTGTAACTTAGCTTTTTTTATTTTTTGTAACTTAGCTTTTTTTATTTTTTGTACTTTAGTTAGTTTATGTAATTGTATTTAATTGTAGTTATTTGTAGGTAATTTATTTAATGATAGTGTAGTGTTAGGTTTAATTGTAACTTAGGTTAGGATTTATTTTACAGGTGATTTTGTATTTCTTTTAGCTAGGTAGTTATTAAATAGTTAATAACTATTTAATAACTATTCTAACTAGCTAAAATAAATACAAAGATGCCTGTAAAATAAATATAAATCCTAAGATAGCTACAATATAATTATTAATTACATTGTAGCTATCTTAGGGTTTATTTTACAGGTAAGTATTTAGTTTTAAATAGGAATAATTTATTTAATGATAGTGTAGTTTTAGGTGTAATTGTAACTTAGGTTAGTTTTTATTTTACAGGTACATTTCTCTTTATTTTAGCTAGGTAAGCTATTAAATAGTTAATAACTATTTAATAGCTATTGTACCTAGTTAAAATAAATTGAAAGATGCCTGTAAAATAAAAATAAATCCTAAAATAGCTACAATATAATTATTATTTATATTGTAGCTATATTAGGGTTTATTTTAAAGGTAAGTATTTAGTTTTAAATAGGATTAATTTAGTTCATAATAGAAATATTATTTAGATTTATTTAATTAATATTTAAGTTAGGGGGGTGTTAGGGTTAGTGTTAGACTTAGGTTTAGGGGTTAATAAATTTATTACAGTGGCGGCGGTGTAGTGGGGGCAGGATAGGGGTTAATAAATTTATTATAGGTGGCGACGGTGTAGGGGGGCAGATTAGGGGTTAATAAATTTAATATAGGTTTGCGGCAGGGTCAGGGAGCTGTGGTTTAGGGGTTAATACATATATTATAGTTGCGGTGGGCTCCGGGAGCGGCGGTTTAGGGGTTAATACATTTATTATAGTTGTGGTGGGCTCCGGGAGCGGCGGTTTAGGGGTTAATATGTATAGAGTAGCTTGCGGTGGGCTCCGGGAGCGGCGGTTTATGGGGTAATAACTTTATTTAGTTGCGGCGGTGTAGGGGGCACAGATTAGTGGTGTTTAGACTCGGGGTACATGTTAGGGTGTTAGGTGCAGACATCTCCCATAGAAATCAATGGGATGTCTGTCAGCAGCGAACTTGTACTTTCGCTATGGTCAGACTCCCATTGATTCCTATGGGATCCGCCGCCTCCAGGGTGGCGGATTGAAAACCAGGTACGCTGGGCCGTAAAAGTGCCGAGCGTACCTGCTAGTTTTTTGATAACTAGCAAAAGTAGTCAGATTGTGCCGCACTTGTGTGCGGAACATCTGGAGTGACGTAAGAATCGATCTGTGTCGGACTGAGTCCGGCGGATCAAAGTTTACGTCACAAAATTCTACTTTTGCCGGTCTCTAGCCTTTGATAACTAAGGCGAATCAGCCTCGCCACAAATACGCTGCGGAATTCCAGCGTATTTGAGGTTGACGGCTTGATAACTAGGCCTCAATATAATAACTTTCAATGTACATATAATAAAAACAAACACAAACACATCAATATAACATTTGAGGGATGAATTATTTTTACTAATGAACTGTGCATAGCTTTTAACTCATACTGCTATGTTATTAGGAAATAAAAAGTTATAACAAAAATACTTACAGGTGAAGTATCTCTCTATTATCTCTGTCCTTTTAGAAACTCCAATTTGAGTTGTATTTTGTCTTATTAATTCTGGTGGTGTATAACCATCATGTGGAACATCCAGAAGTTATCTACATCTCCACACCAGACTGCCATGTTGTGGAGCATACAACATACAAGTATGATGTCCTTGGCTTTCTCAGGTGAATACATTAAAACACCACCTGTGTGGTCCAATGCCCGAAAACGCATTTTCAGAACTCCAAATGTCCTCTCAACTGCACTCCTTGTGCTTCAATGTGCTTTGTTAAAACGAATTTCAGAATTTCTGTTAGGATTTGATACTGGTGTTAAAAGCCATGGTCGACAAGGATAGCCAGTCTCAGCTATTAAAAAAAAGGAACATAAGAATTGATATTTCATCCCAAATCTGAAGCTTTGCATCACACACTGCTTGGACATTGAAGGAGTGAAAACTTTTTCTGTTTCTGTACTGTTCCTCAACTGATGAAGGTGGTACCAATGCAATGTGAGTGCAATCTATAGCACCTAGCACATTGGGAATCCCAGCAACATTATAAAATCCAATTTTTATTCTGTGCCACTGTTCTGCAGTCTTTGGAACACATATATATTTGTTAAGATGTTTTAAAATTTCCTTTAACACAACACCGATATGCCTTGAAAATGATGGCTGACTCATTCCTACAATCAGACTGGACACCTATTGAAAAGATCCTGTAGCCAAGAAATGTAGCTGTAATGCTCATGGGATATTCCACTATGAGACCGAACGCGGCCAGTAGTCTTCTAATCCCGGCATCGAGCCGGAATGATAGGGAATATCCCAGAGCAGAGAAAGTACGCAAGATGAGGTAAGTGGCACTCACCACAGACAGGATAGTCTTTGGCGGCAACAGGCATGGAATCAGAGAAAGGCAGTTCAGGGGTAAACCACAAGAATGGTCAGGCAGGCAGGGTTTGGCAACAGTAAAGTAGTCCAAAGGTAGACCACTAGAATGGTCAGGTAGGCACCGTTTGGCAATGGTAAATCAGTTCAAGGGTAATCAACTAGAATGGTCAGGCAGGCAGGGTTTGGCAACAGAGAGGCAATCCAAAACAATAGGGGTTAATCAAGCAGAGATGTCAGACAAGCAGAGTTCAGCAGCAGTATATCAATCCAGCAATTCAGGGGTTAACAGGCAGGGAATCAGAGAAAGGCAGTTCAGGGGTAAACCCCAAGAAGGGTCAGGCAGGCAAGGTTGGCAATGGTAAAGTAGTCCAAAGGTAAACTACTAGTATGGTCAGGTATACAGGGTTTGGCAACGGTAAAGCAGTCCAAGGGTAAACCCCCAGAATGGTCAGGCAGGCAGGGTTTGGCAACAGAGAGGCAATCCAGGACAATAGGGGTTAATCAAGCAGAGAGGTCAGACAAGCAGAGTTCAGCAGCAGTATATCAATCCAGCAATTCAGGGGTTAACAGGCAGAGTAGTCAGGCAAGCAGAGTTCAGCAGCAGTATATCAATCCAGCAATTTAGGGGTTCACAGGCAGAGTAGTCAAACAAGCAGAGTTCAGCAGCAGTATATCAATCCAGCAGTTTAGGGGTTAACAGGCAGAGTAGTCAAACAAGCAGAGTTCAGCAGCAGTATATCAATCCAGCAATTCAGGGGTTAACAGGCAGAGTGGTCAGGCAAGCAGAGTTCAGCAGCAGTATATCAATCCAGCAATTTAGGGGTTAACAGGCAGAGTAGTCAAACAAGCAGAGTTCAGCAGCAGTATATCAATCCAGCAGTTTAGGGGTTAACAGGCAGAGTAGTCAAACAAGCAGAGTTCAGCAGCAGTATATCAATCCAGCAATTTAGGGGTTAACAGGCAGAGTAGTCAGACAAGCAGAGTTCAGCAGCAGTATATCAATCCAGCAATTTAGGGGTTAACAGGCAGAGTAGTCACACAAGCAGGGTTCAACAATAATAAGGCAATCCAGAGAATATGATCTATTACACCCAGAAGCACACAAAGTAACACCTATACTTGGGCAGTGATAGATCGTTCTGAGCAACTTATATAGGCGCATGATTGGCGCCACAGGAATCCGGACCGGCATCAAAGAGAGGAGCGTGCAGCGATGACGTCAGCGCCGCACATATCCAGACCCAACATAGCCCCTGACAATGAGCAGGGAAGGAGAGGCCGTGCCCCTAGCAACAGCTAGAGCGGTGCGGCCTGACAGTAGCACAGCCAATCATTTCACTATTCCTGATATTGATCTTGTCCTTCTTGTGTTTGGTTCTAGATCATGGCATATTAGTCCATATAAATCTAAAATAGTTGATCTGTTGAGTCTGAAATGTTTTTTTTAATTTCATAATCAGTCAGAGCATGCAGACCGCAACGGGGCAAAAAAACTCTAGGCACCCGTGTGCGCCTTTCTAAGGGCATATTTGTTGCCGGATCAGTCTCCTCCATGTGCCGAGCAACGGACAAATTAGCTAAAATCAAAAAGTGTGTGAAAATGTCGGCTCTACTGAGATTCGCCTATGTGTACAGGGTGAAATAGAGAAGACGTATTTGTAGGAGAAACTACAGTTCACTATTGGCACAAAGCAATGATGAATACAAAACAAGTCGTATTTCTATGTCTGCCTCTAAAATGACATCTGTAAACAATGTGTATTAGCGATGTCAGGAGCGCGCCCATGCACCTAGGCGAACACAGGCGAACTGCAAATTAATTTCTTTTAGATCTGAGCAATTATAGGCGTAGCGTGTTTTCATAAATATGTGTCTACGTTATTTTGGCCACAATTACAGGCGAATTGCTTTGATAAATCTATCCCTATGTAACATCTCCTCTCCCTGGGAAAGAAGGAGAAAGGAAAAAGGTTATGGGCTGCTAATCAAATCAAAGAGAAGAAAACAAAAAAAACAAACAGCCAGCTATCATCTAAGCTAGTTATTTATTACTACTTAACACTAGTGATGTCGCAAACAGTTCGCTGGAGAACGGTTCCCGGCGATCTTAGCTTGTTCGCTTTGCCGCGGCGGGCAAACATATGCGATGTTCGATCCGCCCCCTATTCGTCATCATTGAGGAAACTTTGACCCTGTATCTCACAGTCTGCAGACACATTTTAGCCAATCAGCAGCAGACACTCCCTCCCAGACCCTCCCAGCTCCTGGGCAGCAGCCATTTTAGATTCATTATGATCCTGCATTCTTAGTGAGAGGAGGGACAGTGTAGCTGCTGCTGATTTAATAGGGAAATTGATAGCTAGGCTAGTGTATTCAGTGTCCACTACAGTCCTGAAGGACTCATCTAATCTCTGCTGTAAGGACAGCACCCCAAAAAGCCCTTTTTAGGGCTATAACTTCAGTTGTTTTTTTGGTTTTTTTTGTAATCTAATTGCATTTGCCTGCCTGTCAGCCTGTGTGTGAGGCTCACAGCATATACTGTGCCTACTTGCTCACTGCCACCACTCATATCTGATGTAAAATTAGTGTAAATTAAAAAAAAAAAACTTTTATATCAGTTTGCTAGTGTAATCTAATTTCATTTTCCATCAGGCCTGTGTGTCAAGCTCACAGCATATACTGTGATTAATTATTATGTGCCACCACTGATATCTGCTTTAACATTAGTGTAAATTAAAAAAAACAAAAACTTTTACATCAGTTTGCTAGTGTAATCTAATTTCATTTTCCATCAGGCCTGTGTGTCAGGCTCACAGCATATACTGTGATTAATTGCTCTGTGCCACCACTCATATCTGGTCAGTGGAGGCTCCTCTATAGGAGCACTTGAGCACGTGCACCCCCTGACCAATCCCCTGACCCCTGATGAACCCCCTGACCCCTGAAAAAAAAAAAAAAAAAAAAAAAGATTGAGAAATAAAAAAAAATAATTACATTTTTAAACCTTTTTTGCTTATTTAAATTAAAAAATCCTCCAGGCTCCATTAAAATTGCTGTTTTTAATTATTTATTTGCAGTCAATGCAGTTTTAAAGTGGAATGGTCTTTTGCCTAATACTTCTATCTATATCGCACATGCTGTGCAGTGCGATAGGTAGAAGTATAGGCAAAAGACCTTTCCACTTTAAAACTGCATTGACTGCAGTGCCACCTACAGGCCAGCCCATAGGTCTCCTTACCGCACAGCTCTTAGTGTGCGAGAGCCAGCTGTCACGTGACACTCGCACACTAAGAGGCTGAGCTGAGCTGACTGATTAATGTTGACTCCGTGTATCGCTGTGATAGCCCCCTATGCAGTAACAGTAACCGAGAGCCCTATCAAACATGTGTAGTAGTAGCATATCGCAACATAATGAGGAAAGCACAAAAAAGTGTAAATAGAGCGCCCTGTCCCATGTATCCATCTAAGTTAGATCATCTAACTTAGATGGATACATGGGACAGGGCGCTCTATTTACACTTTTTGTGCTTTACTCATTATGTTGCGATATGCTACTACTACACATGTTTGATAGGGCTCTCGGTTACTTAGATGGATGGGACAGGGCGCTCTATTTACACTTTTTGTGCTTTCCTCATTATGTTGAGATATGCTAGTACTACACATGTTTGATAGGGCTCTCGGTTACTGTTACTGCACTCGCCTCTTTTGGCTTTTTGCAGTGCTTATTTTCACCTATTTGGTGTTTTGCCAAGGTGCCCGACCGGCAATATTTTCTAATGTGCATAAGCATAATACCGCTCGCCGTGGCTACGTATTGTTGCCTAGGCAACCGTATACACTGTGAGGCTAGGTCGGCTAGATGACGTCAACACACTGAGCCGAGTGTTGTGTGCGTCTTGGATTCAGGGTTCGGTTCGCTATTCCAGATTAATTACCAGGTACATAATACAGCGTTATATATAGAATACCCATATGTATATCTACAACGTTTTTGTATTCTTGAATAGGTGCCTTTATTGTCACATAGGATTTAATTGATTTAGATTATTATTCAACCCTCATTTTGTATGTTATAATCCTGATTTCTGTACTAAGGTTTAGCGTTTCTGCTAAGGTGTGCTGTCCCTTTTGAATCATGTTTTGCCGCTAAGATGGCTGCTTCTTATTTAGCACATAATTTGATCTGTGTCATTTAGGCAGGCTATATTATATAAAATGACCACTAGTGCACTATGTATAAAGTGTATATCTCACATTACACATTCATTAGGAATATGTGTTAGGGGACACATTAGTATTTGTAACATTTATTGTGCACTTATAACACATTTTATTATGTCACGTATATGAGCATATTTGGTATATGCTCTCTTTGATATCTACTATATGTTTGTGATATGATCATTTATTTTGCACTGTCTCTATAATGAGCATCTGATAACACTTGTAACATATATATGAATTCACTAAGGAATTATCTATTGTTGAGGATCACTATGGTAACCATTTTGGCGCAATTTCACTGGGGGAGGGGTTTGTTTGGCTATATATTTTCAGTTGTTGTTGGTTTGTGTTTGTTTGAGGAAGGGGAGTGTGTCCCCGAAACGTCACGCTTGATTTAATAAACTTTTGATTAAAAGACCAGTGAGTGCCTTCCTTCATTATATATATATATATATATATATATATATATATATATATATATACTTATACTGCAGCTGCCCCAGTGACAGGACTCTTGTACCCAGTATATATATATATATAAAATGGGCGGAGCCATCTGAGGGGCGGGGCTAGTGCTCCCCCATCTTCAAAAGTCACCAGCCGCCACTGTATCTGGTGTAGCATTAGTGTAAATTTAAAAAAAAAAACTTTTACATCAGTTTGCTAGTGTAATCTAATTTCATTTTCCATCAGGCCTGTGTGTCAGGCCCACAGCATATACTGTGATTAATTGCTCTGTGCCACCACTCATATCTGGTGTAACATTAGTGTAAATTTAAAAAAAAAAAACTTTTACATCAGTTTGCTAGTGTAATCTAATTTCATTTTCCATCAGGCCTGTGTGTCAGGCCCACAGCATATACTGTGATTAATTGCTCTGTGCCACCACTCATATCTGGTGTAACATTAGTGTAAATGTAAAAAAAAAAACTTTTACATCCGTTTGCTAGTGTAATCTAATTTCCTTTTCCATCAGGCCTGTGTGTCAGGCCTACAGCATATACTGTGCCTAATTTACACTAATTGTAACATTAGTGTAAAAAAAATTTTAAAAAAACTTTTACATCAGTCTGCTAGTGTTATTTAATTTTAGTTGCCAGGCCAGCCTGCCACTAGTGCCAGCCTGTGTGCCAGGCTCCCAGCATATACTGTGCCTAATTCCATCCTCAGTGCCACCACTCATATCTGGTGTAACATTAGTGTAAAATTTTTTTTAAAAAAACTTTTACATCAGTCTGCTAGTGTTATTTAATTTTAGTTGCCAGGCTAGCCTGCCACTAGTGCCAGCCTGTGTGTCAGGCTCCCAGCATATACTGTGCCTATTTCCATCCTCAGTGCCGACACTCATATCTGTTGCAACATTAGTGTAACTTTAAAAAAAAAAAAAATTTACATCAGTCTTCTAGTGTTATTTAATTTTAGTTGCCAGGCCAGCCTGCCACTAGTGCCAGCCTGTGTGTCAGGCTCCCAGCATATACTGTGCCTACTTCCATCCTCAGTGCCACCACTCATATCTGTTGTAACATTAGTGTAAATTTTTTTTAAAAAAAACTTTTACATCAGTCTGCTAGTGTTATTTAATTGCAGTTGCCTGCCTGCCAGTGTGTGTGCCAGGTCCACTTTCCAACTAGTGCCACCAATCATATTTGTTATAACAGTAGTGTAAATATTTTTTAAAAATACTTTTTTTGACTGTGAAACATCAGTGTGTTAGTGTAATCTAATTGAAGTTGCCTGCCAGCGTGTGTGCCAGGCCCACTTGCCAAGTTAGTGGCACCACTCATATTTGTTGTAACATTAGTGTAAATATTTTTTAAAAAAAACTTTTTTGACTGTGAAACATCAGTCTGCTAGTGCAATCGAATTGCAGTTGCCTGCCTGCCAGCGTGTGTGCCAGGCCCACTTGCCAACTAGTGCCACCAATCATATTTGTTATAACAGTAGTGTAAATATTTAAAAAAAAAACTTTTTTTGACAGTGAAACAGCAGTCAGCTAGTGCAATCTAATTGCAGTTGCCTGCCTGCCAGCGTGTTTCCCAGGCCGACTTGACAACTAGTGCCACCACTCATATTTGTTATAACAGTAGTGTAAATATTTTAAAAAAAACTTTTTTGACTGTGAAACATCAGTCTGCTATTGTAATCTAATTGAAGTTGCCTGCCTGCCAGCGTGTGTGCCAGGCCCACTTGCCAAGTTAGTGGCACCACTCATATTTGTTGTAACAGTAGTGTAAATATTTTAAAAAAAACATTTTTGACTGTGAAACATCAGTCTGCTAGTGCAATCGAATTGCAGTTGCCTGCCTGCCAGCGTATGTGCCAGGCCCACTTGCCAACTAGTGCCACCAATCATATTTGTTATAACAGTATTGTAAATATTTAAAAAAAAAACTTTTTTGACTGTGAAACATCAGTCTGCTAGTGAAATCGAATTGCAGTTGCCTGCCTGTCAGTGTGTGTGCCAGGCCCACTTGCAAACTAGTGCCACCAATCATATTTGTTATAACAGTATTGTAAATATTTTAAAAAAAATTTTTTGACTGTGAAACATCATTCAGCTAGTGTAATCTAATTGCAGTTGCCTGCCTGCCAGCGTGTGTGCCAGGCCCACTTGCCAACTAGTGCCACCAATCATATTTGTTATAACAGTAGTGTAAATATTTTAAAAAAAATTGACTGTGAAACATCAGTCTGCTAGTGTAATCTAATTGAAGTTGCCTGCCTGCCAGCATGTGTGCCAGGCCCACTTGCCAACTAGTGCCACCAATCATATTTGTTGTAACAGTAGTGTAAATATTTAAAAAAAACTTTTTGGACTGTGAAACATCAGTCTGCTATTGTAATCTTATTGCATTTGCCTGCCTGCCTGCCAGCGTGTGTGCCAAGCCCACTTGCCAAGTTAGTGGCACCACTCATATTTGTTTTAACAGTAGTTTAAATATTTAAAAAATAAACATTTTTGACTGTGAAACATCAGTCTGCTTTTTTGTGTCAGGCTCACAGCGTATACTGTGCCCACTTTCCCAGTGCCACCACTCATATCTTGTTTAATAGTAGCGTAAGTGTACATTTAAAAAAAATAAACTTTTTGGATTGTGAAACATCAGTCTGCTTTTTTGTGTCAGGCTCACAGCGTATACTGTGCCCACTTGCCCAGTGGCACCACTCATATTTTGTTTAATAGTAGTGTAAGTCTACATTTAAAAAAAAATGACAGGCAGAGGCAGGCCACCCCGCAGTTGCCGTCGTGGTCGTGGTGCTGTGATTCCCTTTGACCCTACAATAATGCACAGTGTTCAGAGGCCACGTGCCATGAACACGAAAAGTTCTGAGGAGGACCTAGTTGAATGGCTAACACAGGACACCCAATCTTCTACAGCTTCCGCTCCTTGACGCACCATCCACCTCCAGCTTAGCTTCGGGCACCTCTCAAGTGACCAGTGCCACTCGCCTGCCTGCCGCCACCACCAACACTAGCACCACAGCTGCTTCACTTGATCTGTCAGAGGAGTTATTGACACATCAGTTGGAAGAAATGAGTGATGCACAACCATTATTGACAGAGGATGTAGATAACAGTGATATGTCTCAGTCAGGCAGCATTACAGACATGGACGTACGGTGTGATGATGATGGTGATGTTGTACCCACTGCTGCTTCCTTTGTTGATTTGTCAGATACAAGTGAAGCGGTTGATGATGATGCGTCCGTGGATGTCACGTGGGTGCCTGCTAGAAGAGAAGAAGAAGAGGGGGTGAGTTCAGATGGGGAGACAGAGAGGAGGAGGAGGAGACGAGTTGGAAGCAGGGGGAGGTCATTGGAAGGAGATAGTGGCACAGTCAGACAGCATGCATCACCACCCGGGGTCAGCCAGACAGCACGCCAATCACCGCATGCTGTTGCCACCACCAGAATGCCGTCATCGCAGAGCTCAGCAGTGTGGCATTTTTTGTGTGTGTCTGCCTCTGACAAACAGCAATGCCATTTGCAACCTGTGCCAAAAGAAACTGAGTCGTGGGAAGTCCAACACCCACCTAGGTACAACTGCTTTGCGAAGGCATATTGTCTCACATCACAAACGCCGATGGGATGAACACATGAGTTTAAGCAGCACACAAACTAAAAGCCGCCATCCTTCTCCTGGTCCAGCATCTTCAGCCACGTCAACCACTGCTGTACTCCTTGCCCCCTCTCAACCATCCGCCACTCGGTCTCTCTTACGTAGCAGTTCCTGGTCATCTGCCCACAGTCAGGTGTCTGTCAAGGACATGTTTGAGTGTAAGAAGCCAATTTCCCAAAGTCACCCCCTTGCCCGGCATCTGACAGCTGGCTTGTCTGAACTCTTAGCCCGACAGCTTTACCATACAAGCTGGTGGAGCCTGAGGCGTTCAAAAAAATTTATTTTCACAAAAGGCAATCCCCAACCTGTACTCGATTGTACGAAAGGAAGTAATGGCATGTCTGGCACACAGCGTTGGGGCAAGGGTCCACCTGACCACTGATAGCTGGTCTGCAAAGCATGGTCAGGGCAGGTATATCACCTACACTGCGCATTGGGTAAACCTGCTGACGTCTGACAAGCATGGAATGCGTGGCTCTGCAGAGGAGTTGGTGACACCGCCACGACTTGCAGGCAGGCCTGCTGCTACCTCCTCTACTCCTCCTACTCCATCCTCTTCCATAACCGCACCAGCACTCCTGTCCGCCCTGAACGCACAGGTGGATCAGTGGCTGACTCCGCACCAACTGGAGATTGGCAAGGTTGTTTCTGACAATGGAAGTAATTTGGTGGCGGCATTGAAATTGGGCAAGTTGACACATGTGCCGTGCATGGCACATGTGTGTAATCTGATTGTACAACACTTTGTGCATAAGTACCCAGGCTGAGAGGACGTCCTGAAGCAAGCCAGAAAGGTGTGTGGCCATTTCAGGCATTCCTACACGGCCATGGCACACTTGTCAGATATCCTGCTGCGAAACAACATGCCAGTGAGGCGCTTGATTTGCGACAGCCCGACTCGGTGGAATTCAACACTCCTAATATTCAACCGCCTGCTCCAACAAGAAAAAGCTGTTAACGAGTATTTGTATGACCGGGGTGCTAGGACAGCCTCTGGGGAGATGGGCATTTTTTTGCCACGCTACTGGACGCTCATGCGCAATGCCTGTAGGCTCATGCGTCCTTTTGAGGAGGTGACAAACCTAGTCAGTCACACCGAAGGCACCATCAGCGACATCATACCATTTGTTTTCTTCCTGGAGCGTGCCCTGCGAAGAGTGCTGGATCAGGCCATAGATGAGCGCGAAGAGGAAGAGGAAGAGTTGTGGTCTCCATCACCACCAGAAACAGCCTTATCAGCATCGCTTGCTGGACCAGCGGCAACGCAGGAAGAGGATTGTGAGGAAGAGGAGTCAGAGGAGGAATGTGGCTTTGAGGAGGAGGAGGAAGACCAAGCACAACAGGCATCCCAGGGTGCTCGTTGTTGTCACCTATCTGGTACCCGCGGTGTTGTACGTGGCTGGGGGGAAGAAGATACCTTCAGTGAGATCAGTGAGGACGAGGAACAGGACATGATTAGCTCGGTATCCAACCTTGTGCAAATGGGGTCTTTCATGCTGTTGTGCCTGTTGAAGGACCCTCTTATAAAAAAGCTGAAGGAGAACGACCTGTAATGGGTGTCCACACTACTAGACCCCCGGTATAAGCATAAAGTGACTGAAATGTTACCGAATTCCCGCAAGTCGGAAAGGATGGAGCAGTTCAAAAATAAATTAAAAAGTATGCTTTACACAGCGTATAAGGGTGATGTCACAGCACAACGGGAATCTAACAGGGGAAGAGATGAAAGTAATCCTCCTCCTCCCATGACCACGCCGGCAAGGACAGGACGCTTTCCAGACGTGTTGTTGATGGAGGACATGCGGACCTTTTTAACTCCTATGCATCGCCACAGCCCTTCGGGATCCAGCCTTAGAGAAAGACTCAACTGACAGGTAGCAGACTACCTCGCATTAACTGCGGATCTCGACACTCTGAGGAGCTATGGACCCCTTGACTACTGGGTGTGCAGGCTTGACCTATGGCCTGAGCTATCCCAATTTGCAATTGAACCTCTGGCCTGCCCCGCTTCAAGTGTCCTGTCAGAAAGGACCTTCAGTGCAGCAGGAGGTATTGTCACTGAGAAGAGAAGTCGCCTAGGTCAAAAAAGTCTTGATTATCTCACCTTTATTAAAATGAATGAGGGATGGATCCCGAAGGGACTGACATTGTGCGATACATTAGATTAAAAAAGGCCTGATGAGATGAGCTGCCTTGGGCTACAAATGGTACACACGCTGCTGTATTTTATCTTCGAATGCCGGATGACTTGCGTGACTTATCCGCCAACAACTAGGGTTCAAGCCACAATGTTTTAGGGCACTTTCTAACTGTCAAACAAACATCAATTTTTCTGGCCGCTGATACAGCAGCGTCTGCAACAATAGCTAATTTTTCAGGCAATTGTACATGCCTAATTTTTCTGGCCTCTGGTGCTGCACTGTGGCTACAAAACCCAAACCAAAAAAAAGGCACATAACAGGGATTAAACTGTTAAGAATAGTACTACTTAACACACCACTCATATCTGGTGGCACAGTAGATTGCACGCACAGTGCCCCAAATTTGAAGTGGGAGGACCAACCAAGCATCTTTTTCCATCTCCCGGTTTCTAAAAATTATCTCTGGGTTCCTAAAAACTATGCCATACTTGTACTCGATTGTGCAAAAGGAAGTCATGGCATATGGGGTCTTTCATGCTGTCGTGCCTGTTGAGGGTCGGAGACCCTCGTATAAAAAGGCTGAAGGAGAACGACCTGTACTGGGTGTCCAAGCATCTTTTTGAATCTCCCGGTTCCTAAAAATTATCTCCGGGTTCCTAAAATCGATGCCATACCTGTACTCGATTGTGCAAAAGGAAGTCATGGCATATGGGGTCTTTCATGCTGTCGTGCCTGTTGAGGGTCGGGGACCCTTGTATAAAAAGGCTGAAGGAGAACGACCTGTACTGGGTGTCCAAGCATCTTTTTCCATCTCCCGGTTCCTAAAAATAATCTCTGGGTTCCTAAAATCGATGCCATACCTGTACTCAATTGTGCAAAAGTAAGTCATGGAAGATGGGGTCTTTCATGCTGTCATGTCTGTTTGGGGTCGGGGACCCTCGTATAAAAAGGCTGAAGGAGAATGACCTGTACTGGGTGTCCAAGCATCTTTTTCCATCTCCCGGATGTAGCGGTACTCCGCTAGGGGGTCTCCCTTCCTCTGTCCAAACCCAGGGGTGGCCACCGGATAGTGGGATCAGAGATATAGTTGCTGAGACCGGGGTCAAGCCAGCGGCTGTTTCTCCCCCAGCTGGGCTGGTCTCAGTGGACTCCCAGTCAGGTAGTGTCCTCTCTGCGCTGCAGCTCTTTCTTGGCAGGTATCGTCCCCTCTGCTTGTCTGCTTCTAGGCAGGAATAAATCCCCCGGCCAGGCTGCTTCTTGGCAGGAATAGATCCCTCTGCCTCCAAATAGTGGGACCAGGGCTATCGTGGCTGAGACCGGGGTCAAGCCAGCGGCTGTATCTCCCCCAGCTGGGCTGGTCTCAATGGGCTCCCAGGCAGGTAGCATCCCCTCTGCCTGTCTGCTTCTAGGCAGGAATAGATCCCTCTTCCTCACTGCACACTTCCAGCAGGTAGCGTGCCCTCTGGTTTCTTGTTGCCCCTTTCAGGCAGGCCAGCTCTTTGCATACAGGCCCATAGACTCTGTAACAGATCTCTCTTGCAGGGAGAGGTGCAGCCAGAATGCAGGGTCAGAACCTTTGCAACTGGTATACCTGAAAGAATCAGACAGGACTACCTTTTCCAGAAGGAATTACTACTATTGCTTTATTTCACTCAGGACTAGCTTTTACAAACACACCAGTAAGCTTATGGTGACATACACTCCTTAAAATCGTATCTATCAAATGTATATTGCATCTTTTGATCTATGTTATTCGTATCTATCAAATGTATATTGCATCTTTTGATCCATGTAATTCGTATCTATCAAATGTATATTGCATATTTTGATCTATGTAATTCGTATCTATCAAATGTATATTGCATCTATTGATCTATGTAATTCATATCTATCAAATGTATATTGCATCTATTGATCTATGTAATTCATATCTATCAAATGTATATTGCATCTTTTTATCTATGTAATTCGTATCTATCAAATGTATATTGCATCTATTGATCTATGTAATTCGTATCTATCAAATGTATATTGCATCTTTTGATCCATGTAATTCGTATCTATCAAATGTATATTGCATCTTTTGATCTATGTAATTCATATCTATCAAATGTATATTGCATCTATTGATCTATGTAATTCGTATCTATCAAATGTATATTGCATCTTTTGATCTATGTAATCTATGTATCTATCTATCAAATCTATCTATCTCGTGGCTGGACTGTTTTGTGACAGCCACATGTGTTTCGGCCAAATTTGAAGTAGGGGGACCGACCAAGAATCTTTTTCCATCTCCCGGTTCCTAAAATCCATGCCATATACACCGCCCCCGATAGGGGCAGTAACAGGTATTAAACTGCTAAGAATAGTACTACTTAACACACCACTCATATCTGATGGCACAATAGATTGCACGCGCAGTGCCCCAAATTTGAAGCGGGAGGACCGACCAAGCATCTTTTTCCATCTCCCGGTTCCGAAAATCCATGCCATATACACGTCCCCTGGCGCCGCAACTGCCTCTGGGAACCTTACCATGGGTCTCAGACCGCACATCTTGTAATTCTCTGTCAGGGAAATTATATATCTATCAAATCTATCTATTTATCTAACGAATCTATCTAACTATCAATTGTATCTATCAAATATATATTGCATCTATTGATCTATGTAATTCGTATCTATCAAATGTATATTGCATCTTTTGATCTATGTAATTTGTATCTATCAAATGTATATTGCATCTATTGATCTATGTAATTCGTATCTATCAAATGTATATTGCATCTATTGATCTATGTAATTCGTATCTATCAAATGTATATTGCATCTTTTGATCCATGTAATTCGTATCTATCAAATGTATATTGCATCTTTTGATCTATGTAATTCGTATCTATCAAATGTATATTGCATCTTTTGATCTATGTTATTCGTATCTATCAAATATATATTGCATCTTTTGATCCATGTAATTCGTATCTATCAAATGTATATTGCATTTAATGATCTATGTAATTTGTATCTATCAAATGTATATTGCATCTTTTGATCTATGTAATTCGTATCTATCAAATGTATATTGCATCTATTGATCTATGTAATTCGTATCTATCAAATGTATATTGCATCTATTGATCTATGTAATTCGTATCTATCAAATGTATATTGCATCTATTGATCTATGTAATTTGTATCTATCAAATGTATATTGCATCTTATGATCTATGTAATTCGTATCTATCAAATGTATATTGCATCTACAGGTGGCCCTCGTTTTACATCGGTTTAATTTACACCGTTTCAGAATAACAACCTTTTTTTACAGTCATGTGACTGCTATTGAAAAGCATTGAGAAGCAGTGCATTTATTAAAATAGCCAGTAGGTGAGCTGTCCGCGTGTGTTGCAGCAAAGCCAAGCAAGCTAAAATTAATCAGTTTAACCAGACCTGAGCTATCGAGCAGATTTCAAAGGAACAAGAGCTTCCTGTCTATAAATCAGTCCAGATTAGAATGCATAGAAAGAACTGTTTGCAGAAAAATGCAAGTGAAGTCTGTGTTGTGTGATTATTTTATTAGGTTTATAATGCTGTTTAGCAAATGTTTTTGTTAATTTAACTTAGTTTAATTATATATTCTGTGTTATGTGATTATTTAATTAGGTTTATAATGCCGTTTAGCATTTAAAGTCTTCATTTCAAAGTTTTAAAAAAAATGTATTAGGTGTTACTTATGACAATTTTGAGAGGGGCCTGGAACCTAACTCCCTCACTTCCCATTGACTTACATTATAAACTGGGTTTCAATTTACAACGGTTTTGATTTACAACCATTTCTTCTGGAACCTAACCCCGGCGTAAACTGAGGGCTACCTGTATTGATCTATGTAATTCGTATCTATCAAATATATATTGCATCTTTTGATCTATGTAATTCGTACCCGGCCACAATTTCTTTGCACAAAAGGCAATCCCGGACCCCAACCTGTACTCGATTGTGCAAAAGGAAGTAACCTTACCATGGGTCACAGACCGCACGTCTTTGTAATTCTCTGTCTGGGAAATTATATATCTATCAAATTATCTATTTATCTATCAAATCTATCTAACTATCAATCGTATCTATCAAATGTATATTGCATCTATTGATCTATGTAATTCGTATCTATCAAATGTATATTGCATCTATTGATCTATGTAATTCATATCTATCAAATGTATATTGCATCTATTGACCTATGTAATTCGTATCTATCAAATGTATATTGCATCTATTGATCTATGTAATTTGTATCTATCAAATGTATATTGCATCTATTGATCTATGCAATTTGTATCTATCAAATGTATATTGCATCTATTGATCTATGTAATCTATGTATCTATCTATCAAATCTATCGATCTCGTGGCCGGACTGTTTTGTGACAGCCACTTGTGTTTTGGCCAAATTTGAAGTAGGAGGACCGACCAAGCATCTTTTTCCATCTCCCGGTTCCTAAAATCCATGCCATATACACCTCCCCCAATAGGTAGAGTAACAGGTATTAAACTGCTAAGAATAGTACTACTTAACACACCACTCATATCTGGTAGCACAATAGATTGCACGTGCAGTGCCCCAAATTTGAAGCAGGAGGACCGACCAAGCATCTTTTTCCATCTCCCGGTTCCGAAAATCCATGCCATATACACATCCCCTGGCGCCGCAACTGCCTCTGGGAACCTTACCATGGGTCCAAGACCGCACGTCTTGTAATTCTCTGTCTGGGAAATTATCTATCTATCTATCAAATATATATCTATTTATCTATCAAATCTATCTAACTATCAATCGTATCTATCAAATATATATTGCATCTATTGATCTATGTAATTCGTATATATCAAATGTAAATTGCATCTATTGATCTATGTAAATCGTATCTATCAAATGTATATTGCATCTATTGATCTATGTAATTCATATCTATCAAATGTATATTGCATCTATTGATCTATGTAATTCGTATCTATCAAATGTATATTGCATCTATTGATCTATGTAATTTGTATCTATCAAATGTATATTGCATCTATTGATCTATGTAATTCGTATCTATCAAATGTATATTGCATCTATTGATCTATGTAATTTGTATCTATCAAATGTATATTGCATCTATTGATCTATGTAATTCGTATCTATCAAATTTATATTGCATCTATTGATCTATGTAATTTGTATCTATCAAATGTATATTGCACCTATTGATCTATGTAATTCGTATCTATCAAATGTGTATTGCATCTATTGATCTATGTAATTCGTATCTATCATATGTATATTGCATCTATTGATCTATGTAATCTATGTATCTATCTATCTATCTATCTATCAAATCTATCTATCTCGTGGTTGTGCAAATGGACTGTTTGCGGTTGTTTGCGGTGCGTTACACGGGGAGTTTGGTCTGTCACTGTCAAGCGGGCGTAACCCTTACACTTCCTGATCGATACAACATCATACCTGATGTTTTAAAGCACGTTATTCCAAACAATTTAGGAATGTTAGGTGATTTAGGCCCTTTATGGCTTAAAACCAGACTCTGCATCAACTATGTAATTTTCTGTGGGAGTTTTGCCATGGATCTCCCTCCGGCATGCCACAGTCCAGGTGTTAGTCCCCTTGAAACAACTTTTCCATCACTATTGTGGCCAGAAAGAGTCCCTGTGGGTTTTAAAGTTCGCCTGCCTATTGAAATCAATGGCGGTTCGCCCGGTTCGCCGGTTCACAAACAGTTACGGAAGTTCGAGTCCGCCGTTCGCGAACAAAATTTTTTAGGTTCACGACATCACTATTTAACACAAAGTCATTTTACCACAGTAATTAGCAAGCAAGGAAAAAGTAACGGGACTCTTCCTTCTGCAGTCAGTTTGCAGTTCTCTATATGTTGCGACTCGTGGGCTCCATAAAGAGGTATTTTTACTAAAGCAGACAGACAGCAGTGCCCATCTGATTGCTTGTGAATCCTGTCACTAACTGGACATGGACCAATCAGATGTATGGAATCACCAGAAGTGACGTCAGATTGCAGTTTTCGATGAATTGCAGTTCTCAACAGAACACCGGTGCTGCCTGCTTTTTCCTAAATTGTTTGCTAATTAGTACCATGGTCCTTTAGAAAGGAAAAAAAAATTACTCTGACTGTTTATGGTAATATTAAATAAAATACATAACTAGTTCACATAGAAGATTAAGATTAGAAAAGCAGAGCTCGCAACCTTGCACTACTAACCTGCCGGGGTCCAAACACAGCAGGAGAGTAATGAAATTCAGACAGGTCCATCTAGGAACGACAGATGTGAACCAAGTAAATTTATAGATTCCCTTGCAGTTAAGTAAGACAGGCTATTATGCACGCAATGCAGATAACATGATGGCCACTTCTTCAATGGCTTCCCGCCACCCAATCTCTGACTGTAAATTTTTTATTTGTAGCTAATCACTACCAGCAAACCATGTAGACCTCCCCCCAACAGGCAATTCAGCCATTGAGAGGTTAGATGACCGTTTGTGCATAGACTCCCCAATTGAAACAACTAGGTGATGTCAGAAATCCCTTAAAGGAACAGAAGGAGCGTGTGTAAAGTTATCTCAGACAGGGCAGATTTAAAGAACTCCCTGCCTGAGAGAACTTTACAAATGCAAGTTTTTTTCCGTTTATAATTATATATTTTTTAATTATTATTAAATGCAATATTTTATTACTATACAGGGAGTGCAGAATTATTAGGCAAATGAGTATTTTGACCACATCATCCTCTTTATGCTTGTTGTCTTACTCCAAGCTGTATAGGCTCGAAAGCCTACTACCAATTAAGCATATTAGGTGATGTGCATCTCTGTAATGAGAAGGGGTGTGGTCTAATGACATCAACACCCTATATCAGGTGTGCATAATTATTAGGCAACTTCCTTTCCTTTGGCAAAATGGGTCAAAAGAAGGACTTGACAGGCTCAGAAAAGTCAAAAATAGTGAGATATCTTGCAGAGGGATGCAGCACTCTTAAAATTGCAAAGCTTCTGAAGCGTGATCATCGAACAATCAAGCGTTTCATTCAAAATAGTCAACAGGGTCACAAGAAGCGTGTGGAAAAACCAAGGCGCAAAATAACTGCCCATGAACTGAGAAAAGTCAAGCGTGCAGCTGCCAAGATGCCACTTGCCACCAGTTTGGCCATATTTCAGAGCTGCAACATCACTGGAGTGCCCAAAAGCACAAGGTGTGCAATACTCAGAGACATGGCCAAGGTAAGAAAGGCTGAAAGACGACCACCACTGAACAAGACACACAAGCTGAAACGTCAAGACTGGGCCAAGAAATATCTCAAGACTGATTTTTCTAAGGTTTTATGGACTGATGAAATGAGAGTGAGTCTTGATGGGCCAGATGGATGGGCCCGTGACTGGATTGGTAAAGGGCAGAGAGCTCCAGTCCGACTCAGACGCCAGCAAGGTGGAGGTGGAGTACTGGTTTGGGCTGGTATCATCAAAGATGAGCTTGTGGGGCCTTTTCGGGTTGAGGATGGAGTCAAGCTCAACTCCCAGTCCTACTGCCAGTTTCTGGAAGACACCTTCTTCAAGCAGTAGTACAGGAAGAAGTCTGCATCCTTCAAGAAAAACATGATTTTCATGCAGGATAATGCTCCATCACACGCGTCCAAGTACTCCACAGCGTGGCTGGCAAGAAAGGGTATTGTTATGTTCTGTAGAATAATGTGTTAGAACAGGTGGAAAATAAGTTTAGGTACCTAGTATCCGCTATAGTAGGACCACTCAGCCTCACACCAAACCTTGGATTCACACAGATTTAACTTACAGGAATCCGGTTTTGCTCATTGAACTGAGGGTCACTACTGCAGGGTACAGAGTGAATACGGAGCTGTCACGCAACCAGGTACAGGATGCCTGTAATTCAACAGATAGGAGGAGTATCTATAGATAGAATAGGTAGTTAATCAACTAATTACTTAGTGATTAAATGATATAGCTGACACATATACAAAGAGGACAGGTAGTGAAATGGAATGTAATACAAACAGATGTAGTACAAAGAGATATTGTAATTAGGCCAAAATGTATTTGTTAGGAATTCAGCACTTCAGGAAATATCATATGTAGTTAGAATGATATTTTGGATTAAGTTATCAGATATAGTTTATGCAAGGATAAGATAGTAACAAACGATAAGTCACTTAGTCAGGTTCAAGGTGGTCACAGCAAATGATGATAATCAAGCAGCAGTTCAAACAGAGTAGGCAATGTAACAGGCAGTTGAAGTTAATCCTGCGGTTTAGTGATAGTAACAGTCATTGAATACAGTGCTTAGGTAGTTTGCTTACTTGAGAGACATAATGATATCCAAAAAAAGAAATAAAATATACAGACCAATTCCTGATGGTTATTTGGAAGGCTAAGTCAGAGCCAGATGAAAACCTTACGGTATTCTGAATGCTTGTTTGTAGAAGGACACAGCGCGGTACACGCGCTGCAGACACGCTGAGATGCCGGGTGTGACGTCACAGCCACCCGGTGTAACAGTTAGGGAATTGCAAGCTGCTCCTTTGGTTCCTAAGAAACTGCAAGTAATAGAATAGGCACACCGGCACACAGCAATGAAGGATTAATGTAAGCTGCAAAGTTTCAAAGCAACAAGTAAGAAATCCCCACAGATTGAGGAATGGGCTAGGTGTCTTCAGAGAGGAGTCACATAAAGTAACTGATTCAAATTACCAAGCGAGGAGCATAGAGAGGAGGGGCCTTAAATAGGAAGAGAGGATTCAGAATTAAAGGGACAGGATTGTAATAGTGAATACCCTGACAGGACACCCCCCTCAAGGAGCCGCTCAGCGGATCAAGGACCTGGACGGTGTGGATTCCTCCTATGGAACAAGGAAACCAAGCGTGGAGCCATAACATTAGTAGCAGGCTCCCAAGAGTCTTCTTCAGGTCCATAACCCTTCCAACTGACCAAATACTGAAGGTGGTTTCGAAAGTATCGAGAATCTTGAATAGAATCAATCTCGTACTCCTCATCTGTCACATGAGTTAAAGAAGTATCCATCGAAGATGTAGCCCTGATAGAAGCATAGGGTTTAAGGAGTGAGACATGAAATGTTGGATGAATTCTCATGGAAGAAGGTAGTTGAAGAGTGACTGCATTAACATTAACAACATTCTTAATTTCAAAGGGACCCAAATAAAGTGAAGCGAGCTTTTTGGAAGGAACTTGTAATCTTATATTCTTCGTGCTTAACCAAACTTTATCTCCCACCTTATATTCGGGAGGTTTAGAACGTCGTAGATCGTAGTAATGTTTTTGAGCTTTTTGAGCATCGAGTAGTAGTTGTTTAACAGTGACGAAACCTTTCACTAAGGTATTGATTTTATCATTAACAACGGGTATAGGAGAATTTTTTGGAGTCTGAATGTCATAAGAAGGATGAAAACCGTAGTTAAGGAAAAATGGAGACATTTTAGTGGAGGAGTTGAGAATGTTATTATGAGCAAATTCAGCAGTGGAAAGGAGAGAATGCCAGTTATCTTGTTCTAGAGAACAGTAACAACGGAGATACTGTTCCAGGGCTTGATTTGTTCTCTCAGTCTGCCCATTGGTTTGTGGATGAAAAGCTGTACTTAACCTCCTAGAGATGTTGAGGGATTTACAAAGATGTTCCCAAAATCTAGAGGTAAACTGAGAACCTCTGTCACTAGTAATGGAGTTTGGTAGACCATGTAATTTGACAATATGATCTATGAAAAGAGTAGCTGTTTCTTGAGCTGTGGGTAGACCTCTATGTGGCAGGAAATGGGCCATTTTAGAAAAAAGATCAACAATGACCATGATAGTGTTGAAGTTAGCAGAAGGTGGCAGATCGACAATAAAGTCCATGGCAATATCTGCCCAAGGTCTTTCAGGTATTGGAAGAGATAGAAGGTATCCGTAGGGACGTGTATGTTGATGTTTTTTAGTAGTGCAAAGAAAACATGTTTTGATGTATTGCTTGATTGTATCAGACATATTGGGCCACCAATAATTCCTTGAGAGGATATGAAGAGTCCTGTGTACGCCAGGATGACCTGCTAAAGAGGAATCATGAGCTGCTGCTAAAAGTTGATTCCTGAGATCCTTGGGTACATATAGCTGATCATGATGATAGAACAGTTCATCAGAATGTTTATTTAAATTGAGGTGTGTTATTAATGAATCCTCCTTCTGTTGCAGCTTTAGGGTCTCCAAGAAATCGTTTGTTAAACAAATGATTCTGTCCGCAGGTATCACTGAGGCAGGTGTCAAATGATCTTGTGGCTTAGGAGGTATACGAGAGAGGGTATCTGCCTTAAGATTCTTAGAACCTGGACGATAGGTGATCACATAATCAAAACGTGAAAAGAAAAGGCTCCAGCGGACTTGACGAGAAGTCAGGGTCTTGTTTGACTTTAAATTCTCTAAATTACGATGGTCTGTGTAAATAGTAATTGGAAATTTTGTACCTTCCAAGATATGCCTCCAGAATTCCAATGCGGATTTGATGGCAAGCAATTCCTTATCACCAATACCATAGTTTATCTCAGCTGAGCTCATGACACGAGAGTAGAATGCAACAGGATGTAATGGCTTTTCTTGAGAGGCCCTCTGGGATAGAACAGCCCCTATTGCAAATTCAGAAGCATCAACCTCAAGCGTAAAATGACAACTGGGATCTGGGAATTGCAAAATAGGGGCTGAAGTAAATTTATTCTTGAGGGTAGTGAAAGAGTCCTGAGCTTTACTATCCCATGAAAACCTGATATGTTTCTTAGTTAAAGTTGTTAATGGTTTGACAATATGTGAGAAATCTTTAATGAATTTTCTATAAAAATTCGCAAAACCAAGAAACCTCTGGACATCTTTTTTACAAGAGGGTACTGGCCATTTGAGTATAGCTTCTACTTTACTGGTCTCCATAGTAATCCCAGTAGGAGAGATACAGTAACCCAGAAATGAAATAGAGTTAGTATTAAATATACATTTCTCTAGTTTGGCGTAGAGATGATGTTGTCTTAAACGAGATAGAACTAATTTTACATGTTTTAAATGATTTTCAAAAGTGTCTGAATAGACAAGAATGTCATCTAAATAGATAACAATACATACATCCAGAAGGTCGTGAAAAACATCATTTATGAAGCACTGGAAAGTGGCTGGGGCGTTGCAGAGCCCAAACGGCATTACTGTGTATTCGTAAAGTCCGTATTGTGTACGGAAAGCCGTTAACCACTCATCCCCTGCTCTCATCCTGATTAAATTGTATGCACCCCTAAGATCGAGCTTGGTGTAGATGGTGGCACCCTGAAGGCGCTCAATTAGTTCAGGAATGAGAGGCAGGGGATATCTGTTTTTCTTAGTACATTTATTCAGTTGTCTGTAATCTATAATGGGACGTAAACTGCCATCTTTATTTTTCACAAAAAACATAGCAGCACCTGCAGAGGAAGTGGATGGACGTATAAACCCTTTTTTCAAGTTTTCGTCTAGATATTCCTTAAGGTGTGCTAGTTCAGGTTGGGACAAAGGATATATATGACCATATGGAATGGTACAGTTAGGAATGAGATCAATAGGGCAGTCATACTTCCTATGTGGTGGAAGTGTGGCTGCCTCAACCTTATCAAAAACATCAGCATATTCTTTGTAGCAATCTGGTAATGTCTCTACATTAATATGACAAAATGTATGAGAATCAGTGCAGAATTGCTTGCAGTACTGAGAATCAAAAACTACAGTAGAGTCTGTCCAAGAAATAGTGGGGTTATGCATAGACAACCACTGAATACCGAGTATCATAGGGTAGACAGAACTTGGTAAAACATCAAAAGATATCAACTCAGTATGCCCTGAGTCTGAGGTAACCTTAAGTGGAACTGTATGGTGTGAAATAGGACCAGAACTAAAAAATGATCCATCAACCAAACGGATGGCTAGTGCAACACTCTTTTTTATTAATGGTATTTTGTGCTTATCAACAAAAACTAAATCTATGAAATTCCCAGATGCTCCAGAGTCAATTACGGCCTGTACGTCTATCTTCTGCTGATCCCACTGCAACGAGAGAGGGATTGATAAATGAAGCAAGTTATTATTAACCATATTAACATTGTGCTTAAATCTCACTCTCTTACCCTTCTTTTGACGAAGGAGAGATGGGCAATCCCTTACGCCATGATCCTTTTCGGCACAATAAAGGCACAAATTAAGCAGTTTGCGTCTGGCTTTCTCTTCAGGCTTTAGAGGGCCTCTAATCACAGCAACATCCATGGGTTCATCAACATTCTTGGTAGCATGGGTAGGAAGATTTATATGATAGGGAGTGTATTTCTTAGGAGTGATGTCAGTTGCGGATTTTTCATATTTCCTTTCCCTGAGTCTCCGGTCAATACCAATACATAAAGTCATGAGATCCTCAAGAACATCTGGAATGATACCTCTAGCAAGTTCATCTTTTAATGAGTCACTGAGGCCGAAGCGAAATTGATTTTTCAGAGCTGGGTTGTTCCATAAAGTGTCAGGAGCCCATCTTTTAAAGTCTGTTATGTATTCCTCTACCATCCTTTTCCCTTGGCGTAAGGATCTCAAAGCTGTTTTAGCAGTATTCTGCTTGTTATGATCCTCATATAAAAGGGACATCGCAGAAAAAAAAGAATCAAGAGAATTTAATATGGGATCATCAGTCTCATAGAAAGCGTTGGCCCAAGATTTAGCTTCTCCACGCAAAAAAGAAATCACAGTCAAAACTTTGATTCTGTCAGTAGGATAAGACCTAGGTTTCAAAGTGAACATAAGAGTGCAAGAATTTCTAAAGTCTCTGAACATGGACCTGTCCCCAGAGAATTTCTCTGGCGGACTCACAACAGGCTCCGGTGTAATCTCAGAAATAGAAGGTTTAGTTGTCATATGCTCATTAATAAATTTTCTAATATTCTGGTTCTCAATTTGTATCTCTCTTAAACCCTGTAACATACTATCCATACTTTGTGCTAGAGAACCCACTCTATTGGAAAGCTCACTCAACTCCATGATAGTGGATAGAGGTACTTTTATTTTGGCTTGGTAATATGTTATGTTCTGTAGAATAATGTGTTAGAACAGGTGGAAAATAAGTTTAGGTACCTAGTATCCGCTATAGTAGGACCACTCAGCCTCACACCAAACCTTGGATTCACACAGATTTAACTTACAGGAATCCGGTTTTGCTCATTGAACTGAGGGTCACTACTGCAGGGTACAGAGTGAATACGGAGCTGTCACGCAACCAGGTACAGGATGCCTGTAATTCAACAGATAGGAGGAGTATCTATAGATAGAATAGGTAGTTAATCAACTAATTACTTAGTGATTAAATGATATAGCTGACACATATACAAAGAGGACAGGTAGTGAAATGGAATGTAATACAAACAGATGTAGTACAAAGAGATATTGTAATTAGGCCAAAATGTATTTGTTAGGAATTCAGCACTTCAGGGAATATCATATGTAGTTAGAATGATATTTTGGATTAAGTTATCAGATATAGTTTATGCAAGGATAAGATAGTAACAAACGATAAGTCACTTAGTCAGGTTCAAGGTGGTCACAGCAAATGATGATAATCAAGCAGCAGTTCAAACAGAGTAGGCAATGTAACAGGCAGTTGAAGTTAATCCTGCAGTTTAGTGATAGTAACAGTCATTGAATACAGTGCTTAGGTAGTTTGCTTACTTGAGAGACATAATGATATCCAAAAAAAGAAATAAAATATACAGACCAATTCCTGATGGTTATTTGGAAGGCTAAGTCAGAGCCAGATGAAAACCTTACGGTATCCTGAATGCTTGTTTGTAGAAGGACACAGCGCGGTACACGCGCTGCAGACACGCTGAGATGCCGGGTGTGACGTCACAGCCACCCGGTGTAACAGTTAGGGAATTGCAAGCTGCTCCTTTGGTTCCTAAGAAACTGCAAGTAATAGAATAGGCACACCGGCACACAGCAATGAAGGATTAATGTAAGCTGCAAAGTTTCAAAGCAACAAGTAAGAAATCCCCACAGATTGAGGAATGGGCTAGGTGTCTTCAGAGAGGAGTCACATAAAGTAACTGATTCAAATTACCAAGCGAGGAGCATAGAGAGGAGGGGCCTTAAATAGGAAGAGAGGATTCAGAATTAAAGGGACAGGATTGTAATAGTGAATACCCTGACAGGTATAAAAGAAGAAAATCTAATGACATGGCCTCCTTGTTCACCTGATCTGAACCCCATTGAGAACCTGTGGTCCATCATCAAATGTGAGATTTACAAGAAGGGAAAACAGTATACCTCTCTGAACAGTTTCTGGGAGGCTGTGGTTGCTGCTGCACGCAATGTTGATGGTGAACAGATCAAAACACTGACAGAATCCATGGATGGCAGGCTTTTGAGTGTCCTTGCAAAGAAAGGTGGCTATATTGGTCACTGATTTGTTTTTGTTTTGTTTTTGAATGTCAGAAATGTATATTTGTGAATGTTGAGATGTTATATTGGTTTCACTGGTAAAAATAAATAATTGAAATGGGTATATATTTGTTTTTTGTTAAGTTGCCTAATAATTATGCACAGTAATAGTCACCTGCACACACAGATATCCCCCTAAAATAGCTAAAACTAAAAACAAACTAAAAACTACTTCCAAAAATATTCAGCTTTGATATTAATGAGTTTTTTGGGTTCATTGAGAACATGGTTGTTGTTCAATAATAAAATTAATCCTCAAAAATACAACTTGCCTAATAATTCTGCACTCCCTGTATATGATGACACACTAAGACAATTTAAGGGAATTTTTTTTCCTTTTCCCCAAATAATTGGTAGGGCATTGCCCATGTTGCTCTTATGAATGAGCCTCCACTGATAAACAGTGATCAAGCAATGAGAAGTCTAGACTACTCATTGCTTCATGCCTGTTTATATATATTTAAAAAACATATGCTTATCCCAGGCATAAATTAGTACACAATATAACCTTATGCTTATCCCTAGCATAAATTAGTACATAGGATAGACTTATGCTTATCCCAGGCATTAATTAGTACGTAAAATAGACTTATACTTACCCCAGATTTTAGTTAGTATGTAGGATAGCCTTATGCTTACCCTAGCATTAATTAGTATGTAGGAAAGCCTCATGCTACCCCTAGCATTAATTAGTACATAGGATAGCCTTTTGCTTATCCTAGGCATTAGTTAGTACATATGATAGCCTTATGTTTATCCCAGGCATTGGTTAGTATGTAGAAAAGCCTTATGCTTATCCCAGGCATAAATTAGTACCCAGGATTGCCTTATGTTTTTCCCAGGCAATTATTAGTATGTAAGATAGCCTTATGCAGTCATAAATTATTACACAGGATAGCATTATGCTTATCCCAGGCAGTAATTAGTATGTAGTATAGCTTTATGCTTATTTCAGGCATACATTAGTATGTAAGATAGCCTTATGCTTATCTCAGGCATAAATTAGTACATAGGATAGCCTTATGCTTATCCCAAGCATTAATTAGTATGTAAAATAGCCTTATGCTTATCTCAGGCATAAATTAGTACATTGGATAGCCTTATGCTTATCCCAGACATTAATTAGTATGTAGGATAGCTTCATGCTTATCCCAGGCATTAATTAGTACATAGGATAGCCTTATGCTTATACATGGCATTAATTAGCATGTAGGATAGTCTGATGCTTATTCCAGGCATTAATTAGTATGTAGCAAAACCTTATGCTTATCCCAAGCATTAATTTGTACATAAGATAGTCTTATGCTTATTCCAGGCATTAATTAGTATGTAGGATAGCCTTATGCTTATCCCAGGCATTTATTAGTACATAGGAAAGTATTATCCTTATCCCAGGCATTAATTAGTATGTTCGATAGCCTTATGCTTATCACAGGCATTAATTAGTACATAGGATAGCCTTATGCTTATCCCTGGAATTCTTGAAATCCCCTACAATGTTTCTCTTTGCCACATCTAATGGAAGTTTATCCCATGAATCAAGCCTTTGTATCTCTTTCCAGTCTCTCCTATAAGCTATACATAAATAGGTAATTGAGCCTTTCTTTGTTAAGTTTACGTAAAGAGTTTGGGCTGAGAAAAAAGTTGCACTAAATATAAAAAAGGGTTTCCACCTACACTATCCATCCCCTACACTATTAACCGCTAAATAGCCAAACCCTCATCTCAAATTATCCCGCTACAATATAAGCTCCTAAACCACCATACTGCCTGAAATAGGCACCATACATTATTAACCCCTAAACCACACACTCCATCGCTATAAACTCTCTACACTATTAACCCCTAAATCGCCAAACACCCCATCGCTAAAAAAAACATATTTAAAAAAAATCCTAATCTAAAAACACTAATTTAAGTGATGGTAAATCCTAGCATTTGTTAAACAATAGGATTTACCAGTGAATAAAATAAAGGGGACTTTCATTCATGAAGTATAAAATACTTTATGCTGAAAATTACTTTATTTGTCTGAAGCATTTGCGGTGCTAAGCATCTCAGGCAGCCCACAGCAGAACAATATTTTGCTGTGAGGTGACGTTTCCACCTCTTAGCCAATAGCGTACTAGCTATCGGGCATGGCACCAGCTGTCCCGCACAGCTATTGACTAAAAGGTGAAAACGTCACCTCACAGCAAAATAGCGTTCTGTCGTGGGCTGCCTGAGGAGCTCAGTGCAGTGAACACTTCAGACAAATAAAGGAATTTTCAGCATGAAGTATTTTATACTTCATGAATGAAAGTCCCCTTAATTTTTTTCACTGGTAAATCCTAGCGTTTACAAACGCTAGGATTTACCATCACTTAAAATTAGTGTTTTTAGATTAGGATTTTTAAAAATATATTTCTTAAAGTGGTGGGGTGTTTGGCGGTTTAGGAGTTAATATTTATTTTAATTAATTTTTTTTTTTAAATTTATTTTCTGTAGCCTAGTGTCCCCCTCCCACGATCCATAGTTTGGGCCCGCCACATCCCCTTTTCTGTAGTGTAGATGCCCCATCCCTCCCTGTCCCTTTATTTTTTTTTCTGTAGTGTAGGGCCCCTCCCCCCTCCGCTGTCTCACGCCCACACCTCCTGCCGGCACCAGCAGCGATCATTACAGATGGTGACACACACAGTGTCACAGTCTGTAACGATCAGGCATCTGCCCTCATGTGGAACTGGAGCACCGATCGCTCTCCGGTTCCATATGTGGCAGATGCCTGAAGCTTCAGGAACTCCAGCTCTCGGCTGTAACTTAACAGCTGAGACCGCTGGAGCTTCCTCAAGCTAAGACCTATATATACGTCTTGCAGTACGATAGGCAAAGTACTGCAAGATTTATATATACAGGTACATCTGATTGGGTGAAGGGGTTAAGCAACTTTCTAATTTACTTCTATTATAATTTTCTTCGTTCTCTTGGTATCTTCATTTGAAAAGCAGAAATGTAAGCTTAGGAGCCGGCCCATTTGTCACGTAAAGGGTTTGTCCAGAGAAAACAGTTGCACTAAACTACACTCGTAATCCATAAACTACCACCCCCCACATCGCAAACTACCCTTCTACACTCTAAACCCCTAAACCGCCACACACCCCACCGCAAAACACCCCAAATCAGCCAAAAGAATGAAAGCTTTTTTCATTTTCAAATTCAAATCAGCCAATAGGAATGCAAGGGTAGCCCTATATAAAAGGGGCACCTTACATTCAAAAATCTGCTTGCGGGTTGTGACAGTTTGAAGAGGATCGTTGATGACGATAAGAACATGGATGAAGACCGCCACGATAAAGATAAGAAAATGGAGGGCAACCGGAATGAAAATGGACCACTGCCAGGATGAAAATGAAGCGCCGCCGGGATGAAGATAAGAAGATCACCACCAGGATTAAGATGGAAAGACAAATGTGTGTAGCCACTAATCAACAGCTAGCTCCCAGTAGTGCATTGCTGCGGCTTAGGCAATGTACATATACTTTTTAAATTCGGATCCCTAGAGAACAAAGTAAAAGTGGATTTATAAGTTACATGCTCTACCTGAATCACGGTCGTTCAATGGTAAACTAATAGAATTGTATGTGCTTATTTTGGGATTAGAGTGAGTGGAGCTTTGAAAACCATACATGGGTGTGGCCATGCTGCAAAGTGTCCCTGGGAATGTTTTTAAAATATTGCCAACTGTGAATACGTTGGCACCAGAGCTTATGTTACTGCATAAGATTATCCATTTCTCAGAGATTAAAGGGACAGTAGTCAAAATTAAACTTTCATGATTCAGACAGGGAATGTAATTTTAAATAACTTTCTAATTTACTTTTATCATCAAATTTGCTTTGTTCTCTTGATAGTCTTAGTTGAAAGCTAAACCTAGGTAGGCTCACATGCTAATTTCGAAGGCCGCCTCTTATCTGAGTGCATTTTACAGTTTTTCACAGCTAGGGGGTATTAGTTCATGTGTGTCATATAGATAACATTGTCCTCATTCCCGTGGAGTTACTTATGAGAGGACACTGATTGGCTAAAATGCAAGTCTGTCAAAAGAACTGAGCTAAGGGGGCCGTCTGCAGAAACTTAGATACAAGGTAATCACAGAGGTAAAAAGTATATTAATATAAATGTGTTGGTTATCCAAAACTGGGGAATGGGTAATAAAGGGATTGTCTATCTTTTAAAACGATAACAATTCTAGAATAGTCTGTCCCTTTAATATACCCTTATCAAGCTTTAGAATGTCCCATGTATCTCTTTTCTACCTCCCAGACCTGACGGTTCTCATAATAACAGGTCACATGGTTAGTAACACACATGTGCATTGGTTTTTTTCTGATTGCACATTCATTGAAAAAACGTGGATTTTCATCTCGTTTTAACAAAACGAATATCCGAACGAAAACTGCGAGAAATTTGAAGACAATTAAAAAATAATGAATTTGTCAGTGCGCTGGAGAGCCGCGATAGTCCACTCCTCTTCTTCACTAGTGATGTCATGAACCTAAAAATTTGGGTTCGCGAACGGAGAACTCAAACTTCCACAAAAGTTTGCGAACCGGCGAACCGGGCGAACCGCCATAGACTTCAATAGGCAGGCGAATTTTAAAACCCACAGTGACTCTTTCTGGCCACAATAGTGATGGAAAAGTTGTTTCAAGGGGACTAACAGCTGGACTGTGGCATGCCGGAGGGTGATCCATGGCAAAACTCCCATGGAAAATGACATAGTTGATGCAGAGTCTGGTTTTAATCCATAAAGGGCATAAATCAACTAACATTCCTAAATTGTTTGGAATAACATGCTTTAAAACATCAGGTATGATGTTGTATCGATCAGGTAGTGTAAGGGTTACGTGTAAGGGTTACGCCAGCTTCACAGTGCGCAGTGTAGGTGATATACCTGCCCTGACCATGCTTTGCAGACCAGGTATCAGTGGTCAGATGGACCCTTGCCCCAACACTGTGTGCCAGACATGCCATTATAGCAGACTTATATGGCTTTGGCGTTGCTTTTTGGTAATTAGAAGGCTGCTAAATGCCACTGCGCACCACACGTGTTTTATGCCAAATGCGATCAAATAAAAAAAAATTGTTCACTTTTTCACAAACTTTAGGTTTCTCACAGAAATTATTTACAAACAACTTATGCAATTATGGCATAAATGGTTTTAAATGCTTCTCTGGGATCCCCTTTGTTCAGAAATAGCAGACTTATATGGTTTTGGCGTTGCTTTTTGGTAATTAGAAGGCTGCTAAATGCCACTGCACACCACATGTGTTTTATGCCCAGCAGTGAAGGGGTTAATTAGGGAGCATGTAGGGAGCTTGTAGAGTTAATTTTAGCTTAAGTGTAGTGTAGTAGACAACCCAAAGTATTGATCTAGGCCCATTTTGGTATATTTCATGCCACCATTTCACCGCCAAATGCGATCAAATTTTAAAAAACTTAATTTTTTTTTGCAATTTTAGGTTTCTCACTGAAATTATTTACAAACAGCTTGTGCAATTATGGCACAAATGGTTGTAAATGCTTCTCTGGGATCCCCTTTGTTCAGAAATAGCAGACATATATGACTTTGGCGTTGCTTTCTGAATTAGAAGGCCGCTAAATGCTGCTGCGCATCACACGTGTATTATGGCTAGCAGTGAAGGGGTTAATTAGGTAGTTTGTAGGGAGCTTGCAGGGTTAATTTTAGCTTTAGTGTAGAGATCAGCCTCCCACCTGACACATCAGACCCCCTGATCCCTCCCAAACAGCTCCCTTCCCTCCCCCACCCCACAATTCTCCATGCCATCTTAAATACTGGCAGAAAGTCTGCCAGTACTAAAATAAAAGGTTTTTTAAAAAAAGATTTTTTAGCATATTTACATATGCTGTGTTGTAGCATCACCCCTTAGCCCCCAACCTCCCTGATCCCCCCAAAAACAACTCTCTAACCCTCCCCATCTGCCTTATTGGCGGCCATCTTGGGTACTGGCATCTGTCTGCTATTATTTCACAGTCAACATTTTTTTTTTTTTTTTTTTAAATGTACACTACTGTTACACCAGATATGTGGCACTGGGCAAGTGGGCACAGTATACGCTGTGAGCCTGACACACACGCTGAGATCAGATGAGTCCTTCAGGACTGTAGTGGACACTGAATACACTAGCCTAGCTATCGATTTCCCTATGAAATCAGCAGCAGCTACACTGTCCCTCCTCTCACTAAGAATGCAGCTTCCATATGAATCTAAAATGGATGCTGTCCAGGAGGTGGGAGGTTCTGGGAGGGAGGGTCTGCTGCTGATTGGCTGTAATGTGTATTCTGACTGTGAGGTACAGGGTCAAAGTTTACTCAATGATGACGAATAGGGGGTGGATTGAACATCACATATGTTCGCCCGCTGAGGCGAACGCGAACATGCTATGTTCGCCGGGAACTATTCGCCGGCGAACAATTCGCGACATCACTATTCTTCACAGAGCCCAGGCCGTGCTTATAGGATACTCAGCAAAGCAGCTCCCAAGGCCTACACTAAAGGTAAGTATAAAGCTACAGGTGAAGTTTTCCACCTATAGTTTAGGAACATTTACATTCGCTTAACAAATGTTCCCCGAATGGTCAGTTTAGTTTAAAGCAAGCTGAATACTGAATAGCACGAGGCATTGAATGTTTGCCCGTGCATATGTCTAATTAGTAATCACTATAGCATCTAAGCCAATAACAAAAGAGTATGGAAAAAAAAACAAATAATGAAGGCACCTAAACAAAAAGATAACATCCTTTTTCAGGGCTCGACAAACCCAGGAGCCAGGGAGCCACTGGCTCCTAACTTTTAGGGTTTTTCTCCATAGATCTATATACGAATACCACTGCCTGGCTCCTAAATATTCTTAAATTTTAAACAGATTTGTCGACCACATAAGTCACAGTTTGATGGGAATATTAAAGTGGAACTTAATCGGCTAGATTAGTTGTGCGTTAGGGTTAAAAAGCAGCGTTGAGAGGTCCCAACGCTGCTTTTTAACGCCCGCTGGTATTACGAGTCTTGAAATGACAGGCTCACCGCTCACTTTTTTGGCCAGACTTGGAAATACCGCAAATCCACTTATGTCAATTGCGTATGCTATATTTTCAATGGGACTTGCATAAAGCCGGTATTACGAGTCAAACAAAAGTGAGCGGTAGACACTCTCCTGTCAAGACTGGTACCGCATTATAAAGTCAGTAGTTTAGAGTTTTACACTACAACGCCGTAGAATAAAACTCTTAATTAAAGTGCTAAAAAGTACACTAACACCCATAAACTACCTATTAACCCCAAAACCGAGGCCCCCCCACATTGCAAACACTAAAAATAAAATGTTTCACCCCTAATCTGCTGAATCGGACATCGCCGCCACTATAATAAATATATTAACCCCTAAACCGCCACACTCCCGCATCGCAAACACTATTTAAATATTATTAACCCCTAATCTGCCGGCCCTAACATCGCCAACACCTACCTACATTTATTAACCCCTAATCTGCCCACCCCAACGTCGCCACCACTATATTAAATGTATTAACCCCTAAATCTAAGTCTAACCCTAACCCTAAACCCTCTAACTTAAATATAATTACAATAAATCTAAATAAAATTACTATAATTAGCTAAATTATTCCTATTTAAAACTAAATACTTACCAATAAAATAAACCCTAAGCTAGCTACAATATAACTAATAGTTACAATGTAGCTAGCTTAGGTTTTATTTTTATTTTACAGGCAACTTTGTATTTATTTTAACTAGGTAGAATAGTTATTAAATAGTTATTAACTATTTAATAACTACCTATTTAAAATAAAGACATATTTACCTGAAAAATAAAACCTAAACTAAGTTACAATTACACCTAACACTACACTATAATTAAATTAATTACCTAAACTAAATACAATTAATTACAATTTAAAAAAAATATCTAAAGTACGAAAAAAACCAAACACTAAATTACAGAAAATAATAAAATAATTACAAGAATTTTAAACGAATTACACCTACTCTAATCCCCCTAACTAAATTACAAATAGCCCTTAAAAGGGCCTTTTGTGGGGCATTGCCACAAAGTAATCAGCTCTTTTACCCAAGCTCTTTTACCCAGGCCCGGACTGAACGTTGGGCATACCGGGCATTTGCCTGGTGGGCTGCGCTGTATTTTGGCCCCGCCCATTACCGCATTGAACAATTTATTTTTTTTTTGAGAAAAAATGAATTTTTTTTTTTTAATTATGTATTTTTTTGTAACAGTGAAACTTGATTTTCCATAGCAAGCTGGCGCCGCTGCCTTAGCCAGCCCATTGACAAATTCATTCCCTATTTAATATTGGCCGCCGTTGGCCGCACGGCCGCACACACTCTCAGAGATGATATCAGATCCGCACCTGGCTGGCACCACTGAGTGACAACATCCGGCAGACCGTCAGACCTGTCATCATCGGGAGAGTACTTGGAGGGAGATTATGAATATGAGAGAAGATGCCGGTCGGGCCCAGCAGCAGCCATGAGGAGGATCATTTAGCAGGTGGTGGACAGTCAGTGGGAGCCGGGAGGCCAGGTGAGCAGAGAGGGCCTTTTTGTTTCTAGTATAGTGGCCCAGTTTTACTCTGGCTCTGCAGACTGCAGCCGACTATGGGGTTTGGTGGGGAATAGATTAAACGTGCCATGGTGCCAGTAAGGACCATTTCTAGGGGTCTGTCCTATCTCACAGCAGGCTTTCTCACTCTGACTTGAAAAGCCCAGCAGCCTCAAAGGGTATGTGCTTCTGTTTGCCTAAGAGTGGGACTGTGGGTGAGTGCATTGGAGCATGTAAAAGTGCTCACAATTCTATAACTCCGTCTAACAGGTGATGCATCTGATACTGATATACTGCCGAAACTGAGGTCAACAGTGAGAACGAGCTGCGGTATTAAATGTGTGGGTCATGGTTTGTGATTTGCGATCACATTAACTTTGATGCTGCAGGGTTTGCTGCAGCTTTACAGACAGCCAAATGCCAATAGAAGCTTGCTAAGTGTGTGTCTCAGACAACACACAGTTTGCGAGCTTCTATTGGCATTTGGCTGCAGCTTTGTTTGTCATTCAACTTAAGCTTTGAGGGGAAAAAACTGCTAAAATCTAACATCCCGAATAAGATCACACAGTTTAACCCCTTGTCTGCAAGAAAAGGCTGCAGTGTATTCCAATGTAGTATACTGTAGCCCTTTTTGGCAGGCATGGGGTTAAATTGTGCTCCAAATGTTATGTTTTCCTAAGAGCTCTGCAGAGGTGAGGTGATTATGTGGATGGGCTGGTATTATTGATTTACAGCCCTTAGCAATGATGTCTGCACTAGTATATATATATATATGTGTGTGTGTGTGTGTGTGTTATATTTATATGTATATATATATATATATATATATATATATATATACACAGACACACACACACAATATATATATATATATATATATATGTGTGTGTTATAATATATGATATATATATATATATATATATATATTAGGGTTGCACCGATACCGATACTAGTATCGGTATCGGTACCGATACCAAGTACTTGCATGAGTACTTGTACTCGTGCAAATGCACCGATACTTAAACCGATACCTCCACTTACTACCCATATTCTATCTTGTGGTGTTTTTTTCAAACTGCATGTTCCCATTTCATTTAAAGCTGGAATGGAGACTAAACTAAAAATTGTTTACTACTGTTCTGCCAATACAAATTGCTCTTAATTGTATTATTGTTGGAAAGATTACTTTACATCGTTTAGACAAACCCCTGAAGTACTGGGCAGTTAATAAACAGATTTCCAGCTCTGGCTAAAATGGCCCAAAAATATCTTTCTGCCCCATGCAGTGGTGTGGAAAGTTGAACCTCCTTACTGATAGCAAAAACAGACTTATAGCTGAACATGCGGAGAGGCTTCTGTTCTGTTCCTTAAAAAGAACTTGCCACTAACTTTTGAAAAATGATTCTAATTGCTAGATTGCCTTTTATACTGCTAGTTCTCATCTTGCACAATTATGTTCAAAACATACTGTACTCTGAGGAACATCTTAGCTTATATAATTGCAGGAAGAGTACTCATAGGAAAAACAGAATTTATGCTTACCTGATAAATTACTTTCTCTTACAGGTGTATTCAGTCCCAGGCTTCATCCTTACTTGTGGGATATTCTCAATCCCTACAGGAAGTGGCAAAGAGAGCACACAGCAAAGCTGTCCATATAGCTCCCCTCAGGCTCCGCCCCCCCAGTCATTCGACCGACGGTTAGCAGAAAAAGGAGAACCATAGGGTGCAGTGGTGACTGTAGTTATTGTAAATTAAATTTGAACCTGACTTAAATATCAGGGCGGGCCGTGGACTGAATACACCTGTAAGAGAAAGTAATTTGTCAGGTAAGCATAAATTCTGTTTTCTCTTACTTGGTGTATTCAGTCCACGGCTTCAGCCTTACTTGTGGGATACCAATACCAAAGCAATAGGACACGGATGAAGGGAGGGAACAAGTCAGGTAACCTAAACGGAAGGCACCACTGCTTGCAAAACCTTTCTCCCAAAAATAGCCTCTGAAGAAGCAAAAGTATCGAATTTGTAAAATTTGGCGAATGTATGCAGTGAAGACCAAGTCGCTGCCTTACAAATCTGTTCAACAGAAGCCTCATTCTTGAAAGCCCATGTGGTAGCCACAGCTCTGGTGGAATCACATACTCTTTACCCTCCCGTGGAAATGCTACTTCTTAGAGCGGCAAAGAGAATGACTGGGTGGGCGGAGCCTGAGGGGAGCTTTATGGACAGCTTTGCTGTGTGCTCTCTTTGCCACTTCCTGTAGGGATTGAGAATATCCCACAAGTAAGGATGAAGCCGTGGACTGAATACACCAAGTAAGAGAAAATTAAGTTAATCCCAATGAACACTCATCCTGCAATTATAGGACTAGATTTAGATTACATTTGATTGGTAAGCTTTACCAATGCTCTGTTCACATTTCCAACTCCCTAGCCTTTAATGGAGTAGGACGTGTAATGAGAGCATTGGTAAAGCTTACCAGTCAAATGTAATCTAGCCCATAGTGTTGTTCACCATGATTAAACAGTATTCTGTTATATTTTTTTACTGTATGGCACTTTTGGTTGGTTGCCATTTTAGATTTGTTATTTATTGTTGTTGTTAATATATTTTATTGTAATATTTTTATTTCTAAACATGTGCTGTGAACTTTGTGATAAATAAAACCTGTTTTATTATTTCATAATGTCTTTTGAGCTACAGTCCTTCATAATTATAAAGAAGGAATCTTAAATAATTAGTCTGTATTGTGCTTGGTAAACTGTCACATGACATTAAAAAAAAAAGTATCAGTAATTGGTATCGGTGAGTATTTGAAAACAAGTATCGGTACTTGTACTCGGTCTTAAAAAAATGGTATTGGTGCAACCCTAATATATATACATACATACATGCGCACACACAATAGGCATGTATATATGATTTTCTTTATGGTACCTTCTGCTTTCAATAGTATATAGAACTCTATACTCCCTCCTTTATGGTGTGCAAAACTAGTTGCCATTGATTACTCCTACCAAAAAGTAATTCCATTCAGTAGGGCGTCTTTTGTTGGAGCTCTAAAAATTGTTGCACCTGTCCTAGGCTGAATGATGAGGATGTTGGTGTCCTTAATGGAAATGTCTAGTCAAAATTTAACTTTCATGATTTAGATAGAACATGCAATTTTAAGTACCTTTATAATTTACTTCTATTATCAATTTTTCTTTGTTCTCTTGGTATCTTTATTTCAATTTAAGCTTAAGAGCCAGCCCATTTTTGGTTCATCACCTGGGTAGAGCTTGCTGACTGGTGGCTACATTTAGACACAAATCAGAAAGTGCTACCCAGGTGGTGAACCAAAAATGGGCCGGCTCCTATGCTTAAATTCTTGATTTTTAATTAAAGATACCAAGAGAACGAAGATAAATTGATTAGGAGTAAATTAGAGAGTTGCTTAAAATTGCTGCACTATCTGAATCATGAAAGTTTAATTTTTACTAGACTATTCCTTTAATAGAGTCTGAAAATTAAACTATTGCTATTTGTTTTGTTGTGCATTTTTGTTTAGTTTGTATATATCTGATTATAGAGTTTAGAATTTGTTGGGGGGGGCGCAAATGTTCTAATTTTGCCCTGGGCGCCAAATTGCCTAGAAACGGCTGTGCCACCATGTCACATGCCTTTGCCGCATATTCACAATCTCCTCTGCTGGGGTGCTGGTGGGGTCAAGGTGGGCGGGATTCGGAAAGCAACCACTGGTCTGGCACTGCAGGCTCAGTTTGAGACAGACACGGACCGGACTTGTGAGTGGTGACGATGCAGACGCAGCACAAAATAATTATTCAGCAGGTGAGCTGTTTGTTTCAATCAAAATAAAAAAATATTGCTGGGCTGGCTCATTGGTGTAACATTTAAATAAGTGGTTGTTACAGTGAGGATGAGGAAACTCTGACAGCTTAATGGACTGGGTGCTCTGCCATAGAAATATGTTTGAGAGAATAGAGAATCATTTATTTCACTCTATTGTTTAATTGCATAGAAATATGCAGCAGCTTCATTTGTTTGAGGAGAATATTCTATCACCACATAGCCAACGTTTCTTTAACACCACTGGCACTCGGATCATTTTTATGGAATATGTCTTTAGGAGTTTTGTAATCACAGCAGTGATTAAAGGGATACTAAACCCAATTTTTTTATTTCATGATTCAGATAGAGCATGAGATTTTAAGCACCTTTCTAATTGACTCCTATTATCAATTTTTCTTTGTTCTCATGCTATCTTGATTTAAAAAAGCAGTACTGTAAGCTTTAGAGCCAGACCATTTTTTGTTCAGCACATGGGTAGCACTTGCTGATTTGTGGCTACATGTAGCAAACCAATCAGCAGCTGTACCAAGGTGCTGAACTAAAAAATGGGCCGGCTCCTAAGCTTTTATTACTGCTTTTTCAAATCAAGATAACATGAGAACAAAGAAAAATTGATAATAGGAGAAAATTAGAAAGTTGCTTAAAATTGCATGCTCTATCTGAATCATGAAAAAAAAAATATGAGGGGTTAGTATCCCTTTAACATTCACATATTATTTGTAAGGAAATATTTACACTGACTAGGCTCAGGAAAGTAAACCAATAATTTCTCTTTACACAAAAAACATTTGCACAAATACAAAATAAAAGCATAGACAATTTAGACAGTATTTTAAACTACATGGAACAGTGTTTCCTGGGCCTAGTCAGTGTAAATATTTAATACATTCTAGGTTTTTGCTGCACCAGTTTAGACACCCTATCTTAAGTACGGTTAAATTAGAAGTGTGGGGGGGGGGGGGGAGTGGGCCTCTATGCCCCAAAATGCCCGGGCCTTTTTTTGGTCCCAGTCCGGCCCTGCTTTTACCTGTAAAAAAAAGTACAATCCCCCCCCCCCAACATTAAAACCCACCACCCACACAACCAACCCTACTCTAAAACCCACCCAATCCCCCTTAAAAAAACCTAACACTAACCCCTTGAAGATCACCCTACCGTGAGACGTCTTCACCCAACCAGGCAGAAGTGGTCCTCCAGACGGGCAGAAGTCTTCATCCAAGCCGGGCAGAAGAGGTCCTCCAGACGGGCAGAAGTCTTCATCCAGGCGGCATCTTATATCTTCATCCATCCGGCGTGGAGCTGGTCCATCTTCAAGACATCCGACGCGGAGCATCCTCTTCTTTTATTCGTCTGACGACTGAATGAAGGTTCCTTTAAATGACGTCATCCAAGATGGTGTCCCTTCAATTCCGATTGGCTGATAGAATTCTATCAGCCAATCGGAATTAAGGTAGAAATAATCCTATTGGCTGATGCAATCAGCCAATAGGATTGAACTTCAATCCTATTGGCTGATCCAATCAGCCAATAGGATTGAGCTGGCATTCTATTGGCTGTTCCAATCAGCCAATAGAATGCAAGCTCAATCCTATTGGCTGATTGCATCAGCCAATAGGATTTTTTCTACCTTAATTCCGATTGGCTGATAGAATTCTATCAGCCAATCGGAATTGAAGGGACGCCATCTTGGATGACTTCATTTAAAGGAACCTTCATTCAGTCGTCGGGGCAATGCCCCGGAAAAGGCCCTTTTAAGGGCTATTTGTAATTTAGTGTAGGGTAGGGCTTTTTTTATTTTGGGTTCTTTTTTATTTTGTTAGGGGGATTAGAGTAGGTGTAATTGGTTTAAAAATCTTGTAATTATTTTATTATTTTCTGCAATTTAGTGTTTGTTTTTTTCGTACTTTAGATAATTTTTTTAAATTGTAATTAATTGTATTTAGTTTAGGTAATTAATTTAATTATAGTGTAGTGTTAGGTGTAATTGTAACTTAGTTTAGGTTTTATTTTACAGGTAAATTTGTCTTTATTTTAGCTAGGAAGTTATTAAATAGTTAATAACTGTTTAATAACTATTGTACCTAGTTAAAATAAATACAAAGTTGCCTGTAAAATAAAAATAAACCCTAAGATAGCTACAATGTTACTATTAGTTATATTGTAGCTATCTTAGGGTTTATTTTATAGGTAAGTATTTAGTTTCAAATAGGAATAACCAAGGCCTAGATTTGGAGTTTGGCGGTAGCCGTGAAAACCAGCGTTAGAGGCTCCTAACGCTGGTTTTAGGCTAACTCCGGTATTTGGAGTCACTCAAAAAAGGGTCTAACGCTCACTTTTCAACCGCAACTTTTCCATACCGCAGATCCCCTTACGTAAATTGCGTATCCTATCTTTTCAATGGGATTTTTCTAACTCCGGTATTTAGAGTCGTGGCTGAAGTGAGCGTTAGAAATCTAACGACAAAACTCCAGCCGCAGAAAAAAGTCAGTAGTTAAGAGCTTTCTGGGCTAACGCCGGTTCATAAAGCTCTTAACTACTGTACTCTAAAGTACACTAACACCCATAAACTACCTATGTACCCCTAAACCGAGGTCCCCCCACATCACTGCCACTCGATTAAATTTTTTTAACCCCTAATCTGCCGACCGCCACCTATGTTATACTTATGTACCCCTAATCTGCTGCCCCTAACACCGCCGACCCCTGTATTATATTTATTAACCCCTAATCTGCCCCCCACAATGTCGCCTCCACCTGCCTACACTTATTAACCCCTAATCTGCCGACCGGAGCTCACTGCTATTCTAATAAATGTATTAACCCCTAAAGCTAAGTCTAACCCTAACACTAACACCCCCCTAAATTAAATATAATTTTAATCTAACAAAATAAATTAACTCTTATTAAATAAATTATTCCTATTTAAAGATAAATACTTACCTGTAAAATAAATCCTAATATAGCTACAATATAAATTATAATTACATTGTAGCTATTTTAGGATTAATATTTATTTTACAGGCAACTTTGTAATTATTTTAACCATGTACAATAGCTATTAAATAGTTAAGAACTATTTAATAGCTACCTAGTTAAAATAATAACAAAATTACCTGTAAAATAAATCCTAACCTAAGTTACAATTAAACCTAACACTATACTATCATTAAATTAATTAAATAAAATACCTATAATTACCTACAATTAAACCTAACACTACACTATCAATATATTAATTAAATACAATATCTACAAATAACTACAATGAAATAAACTAACTAAAGTACAAAAAATAAAAAAGAACTAAGTTACAAAAAATAAAAAAATATTTACAAACATAAGAAAAATATTACAACAATTTTAAACTAATTACACCTACTCTAAGCCCCCTAATAAAATAACAAAGACCCCCAAAATAAAAAATGCCCTACCCTATTCTAAATTAATAAAGTTCAAAGCTCTTTTACCTTACCAGCCCTGAACAGGGCCCTTTGCGGGGCATGCCCCAAGAAGTTCAGCTCTTTTGCCTGTAAAAAAAAACCATACAATACCCCCCCCCAACATTACAACCCACCACCCACATACCCCTAATCTAACCCAAACCCCCCTTAAATAAACCTAACACTAAGCCCCTGAAGATCATCCTACCTTGTCTTCACCTCACCAGGTATCACCGATCCGTCCTGGCTCCAAAATCTTCATCCAACCCAATCAATCAATGTTCCGATCAGCCAATAGAATGCGAGCTCAATCTGATTGGCTGATTGGATCAGCCAATCGGATTGAACTTGATTCTGATTGGCTGATTCCATCAGCCAATCAGAATATTCCTACCTTAATTCCGATTGGCTGATAGAATCCTATCAGCCAATCGGAATTCGAGGGACGCCATCTTGGATGACGTCCCTTAAAGGAACCGTCATTCTTCAGTTGGACGTTGCCGGAAGAAGATGGGTCCGCGGTGGAGGTCTTCAGGATGGAGCCGGTCATCATCGGATGAAGATAGAAGGTGCTGCTTGGATCAAGATGGTTGCCGGTCCGGATCGCCTCTTCTTCCTGGATAGGATGAAGACTTTGGAGCCTCTTCTGGACCTCTTCAGCCACCGGATGATGGATCGCCAGCCCCCGCTTGGGTTGGATGAAGATTTTGGAGCCAGGACGGATCGGTGATACCTGGTGAGGTGAAGACAAGGTAGGATGATCTTCAGGGGCTTAGTGTTAGGTTTATTTAAGGGGGGTTTGGGTTAGATTAGGGGTATGTGGGTGGTGGGTTGTAATGTTGGGGGGGGTATTGTATGTTTTTTTTTTACAGGCAAAAGAGCTGAAGTTCTTGGGGCATGCCCCGCAAAGGGCCCTGTTCAGGGCTGGTGTAATATCCTTATGGGTAGTGATGGGTTAATTCTCCCAGCCTCTATCTCACCTTGCATCTCCTTTATAAGGCACACCCTTGTATAGTATCATTGCTTGGTATTGAATGTTTTGCTTCAGCAGATAGTAGCCTCTCCGTTTCCAACGGACTACTTTTTGTTCTAACCTTACTATTTGGTCTCTTGCTGAGACTCTCTGTGTCCCTTTACCCAGATCCAGCAAGTTACAGCTCTAAGCGCTGCACCGGTAACTCAAGCAACCTTTTCCATCTCCGGTTGCTACTTCTCCGGATTCTGCAGGATCAGCTGTTTGGCGGGTGACGTCACCGACGGCCGCATCGGATCCATCCGCAACGCCACGCTGCAAACATCATTCAGGCTGCTCTCTGCTGCTCCGCACCGCTCCGCTCAGTGCTCGTAGCAACCCCCACAGCTACAGGCAGCTAAGGAAACATATCTACGCTTGGTAAGCGTTCTCAGATCTGTATATACTTTAACAAAATACTTTGACTTTCTCTTACTTATATAAAATGATACGCTGCTCTATATTCACATTGTGATCACTCATTCTATATATTCTACCTACCACCATGTTGTCTTGTTAGCCTCAGTGTCATACAGACTATAACTATATTAATTATCCTCAGCAAGATATATAGGTTTTAGATTCTGCCTATATAAACACTGCTAGGATTACAACCCTACATTATACATTATATGATGTTGTATTGTTTCTGGATTGTCAATTCTACCTTTCACATCTAATGAGAAACTCAGTAAATTTTCTCCAAGCTATAATAACAACACTTTGTATGTCTGGATTGTTACAGGAATACCAAGCCTAAAAAAGATATATAGGTGTGATGAATCCTGTGGAGCTCTCTAATTATGTGGTTACTCTAGGCCAAAAGGTGGATCAGTTAAATTTGGGCCTGAGAGACCTACAGGTAGAAAACCAAACCCTAAAGAATATAATTAAAGAAGGGCTTACCCCAGCACCTCAACACACTGACACTCCACCAGAACCTCCTGTCAGTCCACCAGATAAATTTAGTGGCGATAGAAAGCAATTCAGACAGTTCATTAATGCTTGCACTTTATTTTTTACTTTAAAACCAAAAACCTTTGCTAATGATAAAATCAAGGTCTTGACAATGATATCCTACTTAAGAGGAAAACCCAGGGTATGGGCTGACTCACTTTATGAACAAAATAGTCCTATATTAAACTCACTTGATAACTTCCTCAGCTCCCTATCCTCTCTATATGAAGACCCCCACAGACAAAGCACTGCAGAGCACAAACTCAGGAATCTCAAACAAAATAAAAGAGCTGTGGAGGATTATATTTCTGAGTTCAAGATCTGGCAACTAGATTCAGGCTGGAACCAGGTCTCCCTAAAAAGTCAGTTTAGACTAGGATTGTCAGAACATATTAAAGACGAATTTGCTAGACTGGACTTACCAGATGATCTGGAAGGTCTAATGCAATTAAGCATTAAGATTGATCACAGAATTAGAGAGAGAAAACAGGAAAAAGTTTCTCATGACACCAATATTAGATACCACAAATCCAGAGTTCCTCCACAACTAAAAGGTACAGAGGAACCTATGGATATCGGCGCCATCAAGGGACCTCTGACCCCAGAGGAGAAAAACAGACGTAGACTTAACCACCTATGTCTATACTGTGCTTCAAAGGAACACGATGTTTCCGCTTGCCCAGTACTTAAAAGAACTAAAAAGGGTAAGAAATTTGATACAGTGTTTGCCTTGAAAATTACCAACTCCCAGGTAACAAACTGTCTTATTCCCGTCTCTTTACAGTGGGACCACCGCCGCCTCTGCTCTGAAGCTGTGATTGATTCTGGGGCATACTCCTGTTATATAGATTCTGCACTTGTTATGTTAAATAAAATACCACTTGTAAAGAAACAGACGGTAAACAACTTGAGTCAGGGCCTATTACACACCAGACGATACCTATACTGGTTACATCACAAAACAACCACCACGAGTACATAACTTTCGATGTACTTACATCACCCATTTTTTCCTTGATTCTTGGGCTACAATGGCTTAGGTTACATCAACCCACTATGGGAATCTAACACCGTACATTTCACCTCTCCTTATTGTAAGTCTACATGTACACCACATATACCTATACTCTCAGTCACAGAGGTTCAAATACCAAAACAATACATAGATTTTGAACAAGTATTTTGCAAAAAAGAGGCTGAAACACTCCCACCACATAGGCCATATGACTGCCCAATAGATTTAATCCCGGGATCCGATATTCCCTATGGGCACACATAATTATCACACTTAAAATCATACATCAATGAAAATTTACGAAAAGGTTTTATAAGACCTTCTACCTCTCCAGCAGGAGCAGGTATCTTTTTTGTTAAAAACAAAGATCATTCCCTGCGTCCAATTGTGGATTACAGGGAATTGAATAAAAGGACTGTTAGGAACCGGTACCCCCTTCCCTTGATTCCAGAGTTAATTGAAAACCATAGTAGTGCATCTATATTTACAAAGCTCGACTTAAGGGGAGCATACAATCTGATAAGAATTAGACCAGGTGATGAATGGCTAACAGCCTTCAGAACCCGTTATGGGTTGTATGAATACACCGTAATGCCTTTCGGGCTCTGTAACGCCCCTGCTACTTTTCAAAGGTACATAAACGATATATTCAGAGATTTACTTGACAGGTCTATGGTGATTTACCTAGATGACATCTTAATCTATTCATCTAACATTGAAGAACACATTAAGCTAGTCAGAACTGTACTTTCTAGGCTACAGGCACATCACTTGTATGTGAAACTAGAGAAGTGTATCTTCCATTCACAGGATATTACATTTCTGGGATACCACATTACACCACAAGGTATTTCCATGGAAACCGACAAAGTTTCAACTATACTTAATTGGCCAATCCCAAAAACAAAGAAAGACGTTCAGAAGTTTCTAGGTTTTTCCAATTTTTACCGGAAATTCATAAGGAATTTCGCTAGCATAACAAAACCCTTAACCGAACTAACAAAGAACCAAACTCCTTTCCTATGGTCACAGACCACAAAAAAGTTTTCCAGTATTTGAAAATATGTTTTACCACAGCACCAATACTATCTTTTCCAAAACCAAACCTCCAATATATCTTAGAGGTTGACGCCTCCCATTACGCTATTGGTGCCATTTTATCCCAACGCCCCTCACCCCAAGAACCCATACACCCTATTGCTTTCTATTCTAGAGTTCTAACAGCATCAGAACTAAACTATCACATAGGTGAGAAGGAGCTGCTTGCTATGAAAGCAGCCTTAGAGCATTGGAGGCATCTTCTAGAGGGTACTGACAAACCCATCCAAATTTACACAGACCATAGAAACCTTCAATACCTCAAGACCCATAGGACATTGACTTCTAGACAAGTCAGATGGAGTCTTTTCTTTTCAAGGTTCACATACAACATAATTTATAGACCCGCATCAAAAAATAAAAAAGCTGACATTCTCTCAAGATTACCCGAATTACCTTCCGTACAACCACCATATGGAACTATTATTCCAGATCACTGTTTTCGCGAATCACTTGGATTACTTTTTAATGAAAGATCTTCTTTCCAAGAACATCAGCAAACTGATGCAACATTGCCAAAACACTTGCTAATAAAAGGTACTGATGGGTTATACCACAAAGATAATATGGTCTATGTCCCCCCATCTTTAAGAATGTCTATTCTCAAAGCTATGCATGATTCAACATTAACGGGTCACCCAGGGGTACAAAGGACCATAGAACTAACAAAGAGATCTTACTGATGGCCACATATGTCCACAGATATATTGAAATACATTCAGTGGTGTGAGATTTGCACAACCTGTAAGATTGAAAAACACAAACCAGTAGGTTATTTACTCTCACTACCTATACCTGAAAAACCTTGGACTCATATAGCTGCTGACTTTATAGTCGAACTACCAAAATCCAGTAACAATACTACAATCATGGTGGTTGTTGATTTATTCTCTAAGATGGCTCACTTCATTCCATACCACAAACTTCCAACCTCAATGGAATCCGCTACTTTACTCATTGATAACGTCATAAAACTACATGGTTTTCCTCTATCAATTACCACAGATAGAGGAACGCAATTTACTTCTAGAATGTGGAGACAACTCTGTAAGGCTTTATCCATTGTACCGCATACCATCCCCAGACCAACGGTCAAACGGAGAGAACAAATCAGTGGTTGGAAGAATATCTCAGATGTTTTGTCACACAAAATCAAGATAATTGGCCATCACTACTTCCATTAGCAGAATTTGCCCATAACAACGCCTATCATTCCACAATCAAGACCACTCCGTTCTTCACCAACTATGGTTTTCACCCATTGTTCCATGTCAACCCTCAAAATGACAGTCAGTGTCCGGTAGTCAATGACACCACTAACAGTATCGCTGAAACCTTCTCCATTCTTGCCGACAACATTAAGACTGCTCAGGACAGACAGAATGTCTACTATAATTTGAGGAGAAAACCAGCACCCACATATAAGATTGGAGATCTTGTATGGCTGTCAACGAGGAACCTCCGTCTCAGGACGCCGACTAGGAAATTGAATAGGTTCTACATTGGACCCTTTCCAATTAAGAGGGTAATAAACTCCAACGCAGTGACCCTTCAACTTCCACGTTAACCTGCTAAAGCCATACAAAGAACTCAGGAATGCTTCTGCAAGATCTACCACTCAGGTTCCTGTTATTCCGGACTGTGAATTTGAGGTGGAAAAAATATTGGACTCTAGGAGAGTATCTGGCCGGTTGCAGTACCTGATCCATTGGAAAGGATATTCTTCCGATGACGATTCCTGGGAGCCTTCCGTTAATTTGTCGGCTCCAAGATTGATCTCTCTCTTCCATCGGCGTAACCCAGACAGGCCTCATCCTTGAACCTCAGAGTGGTTCATTTTGGGGGACTCCTCTGTAATATCTTTATGGGTAGTGATGGGTTAATTCTCCCAGCCTCTATCTCACCTTGCATCTCCTTTATAAGGCACACCCTTGTATAGTATCATTGCTTGGTATTGAATGTTTTGCTTCAGCAGATACTAGCCTCTCCGTTTCCAACAGACTACTTTTTGTTCTAACCTTACTATTTGGTCTCTTGCTGAGACTCTCTGTGTCCCTTTACCCAGATCCAGCAAGTTACAGCTCTAAGCGCTGCACCGGTAACTCAAGCAACCTTTTCCATCTCCGGTTGCTACTTCTCCGGATTCTGCAGGATCAGCTGTTTGGCGGGTGATGTCACCGACGGCCGCATCGGATCCATCCGCAACGCCACGCTGCAAACATCATTCAGGCTGCTCTCTGCTGCTCCGCACCGCTCCGCTCAGTGCTCGTAGCAACCCCCACAGCTACAGGCAGCTAAGGAAACATATCTACGCTTGGTAAGCGTTCTCAGATCTGTATATACTTTAACAAAATACTTTGACTTTCTCTTACTTATATAAAATGATACGCTGCTCTATATTCACATTGTGATCACTCACTCTATATATTCTACCTACCACCATGTTGTCTTGTTAGCCTCAGTGTCATACAGACATTGACACTGAGCTAGCAAATAACTATATTAATTATCCTCAGCAAGATATATAGGTTTTAGATTCTGCCTATATAAACACTGCTAGGATTACAAACCTACATTATACATTATATGATGTTGTATTGTTTCTGGATTGTCAATTCTACCTTTCACATCTAATAAGAAACTCAGTAAATTTTCTCCAAGCTATAATAACAACACTTTGTATGTCTGGATTGTTACAGCTGGTAAGGTAAAAGAGCTTTGAACTTTATTAATTTAGAATAGGGTAGGGCATTTTTTATTTTGGGGGTCTTTGTTATTTTATTAGGGGGCTTAGAGTAGGTGTAATTAGTTTAAAATTGTTGTAATATTTTTCTTATGTTTGTAAATATTTTTTTATTTTTTGTAACTTAGTTCTTTTTTATTTTTTGTACTTTAGTTAGTTTATTTCATTGTAGTTATTTGTAGATATTGTATTTAATTAATGTATTGATAGTGTAGTGTTAGGTTTAATTGTAGGTAATTATAGGTATTTTATTTAATTAATTTAATGATAGTATAGTGTTAGGTTTAATTGTAACTTAGGTTAGGATTTATTTTACAGGTAATTTTGTTATTATTTTAACTAGGTAGCTATTAAATAGTTCTTAACTATTTAATAGCTATTGTACATGGTTAAAATAATTACAAAGTTACCTGTAAAATACATATTAATCCTAAAATAGCTACAATGTAATTATAATTTATATTGTAGCTATATTAGGATTTATTTTACAGCTAAGTATTTATCTTTAAATAGGAATAATTTATTTAATAAGAGTTAATTAATTTTGTTAGATTAAAATTATATTTAACTTAGGGGGGTGTTAGTGTTAGGGTTAGACTTAGCTTTAGGGGTTAATACTTTTATTAGAATAGCGGTGAGCTCCGGTCGGCAGATTAGGGGTTAATAATTGAAGTTAGGTGTCGGCGATGTTAGGGAGGGCAGATTAGGGGTTAATACTATTTATTATAGGGTTAGTGAGGCGGATTAGGGGTTAATAACTTTATTATAGTAGCGCTCAGGTCCGGTCGGCAGATTAGGGGTTAATAAGTGTAGGCAGGTGGAGGCGACGTTGTGGGGAGCAGATTAGGGGTTAATAAATATAATATAGGGGTCAGCGATGTTAGGGCAGCAGATTAGGGGTACATAGGGATAATGTAGGTGGCGGGGGTGTACGGAGCGACAGATTAGGGGTTAAAAAAAATATGCAGGTGTCAGCGATAGCGGGGGTGGCAGATTAGGGGTTAATAAGTGTAAGGTTAGGGGTGTTTAGACTCGGGGTACATGTTAGGGTGTTAGGTGCAGACGTAGGAAGTGTTTCCCCATAGCAAACAATGGGGCTGCGTTAAGAGCTGAACGCGGCTTTTTTGCAGGTGTTAGGTTTTTTTTTCAGCTCAAACAGCCCCATTGTTTCCTATGGGGGAATCGTGCACGAGCACGTTTTTGAGGCTGGCCGCGTCCGTAAGCAACTCTGGTATCGAGAGTTGAAGTTGCGTTAAAAATGCTCTACGCTCCTATTTTGGAGCCTAACGCAGCCTTTATGTGGACTCTCAATACCAGAGTTATTTTTATGGTGCGGCCAGAAAAAAGCCGGCGTTAGCTTTTCGGGTCGTTACCGACAAAACTCCAAATCTAGCCGTTAGTGAATTGTATTAATTTTATTTAGATTTATTTAAATTATATTTAAGTTAGGGGGTGCTAGGGTTAGGGTTAGACTTAGGTTTAGGGGTTAATAACTTTATTATAGTGGTGGCGACGTTGGGGGCGGCAGAATAGGGGTTAATAAATATAATGTAGGGTTCGGCGATGTTGGGGGCAGCAGATTAGGAGTTCATAAGTATAATGTAGGTGGTGGCGGTGTCCAGAGCGACAGATTAGGGGTTAATAATATAATGCAGATGTCGGCGATGTTGGGGCGGCAGATTAGGGGTTAATAAGTGTAAGATTAGGGGTGTTTAGACTCGGGGTTCATGTTAGGGTGTTAGGTGTAGACATAAAAAGTATTTACCCATAGGAATCAATGGGGATGCATTAGAAGCTGAACGCTGCTTTTTTGCAGGTGTTAGGTTTTTTTTCAGCCAGCTCGCCCCCATTGATTCCTATGGGGAAATTGTGCACAAGCACGTTTTTTTTTTTTTTTAAATAATTTTTTATTGAGGCATTAGGTATAAACAACATAATGAAGAATATATCCAGGCACATAACAGAAGCAAAAAGAAGAAACTTATACAGATCACATATGAAAAGTAGACGGGAATTGAAACAGTGGCGTACTAATGTAGCATTGGTTATCACAATTTCTGATCCATAGTAGTGCCATATTTATATAGAAGTAATAGTCCTTGTCATGAAATAAAGCTATATCAAAAACAGAAGAATAACATTTGACAAAAATTATAGTACTACCTTTGTGATCTTGAGTGTAAAATGTAAAACTGTATGTAAAAAACGTGTGACTGGAACATATAGGAATGAAACCTCGATTTTTAAGACTGATAACTAGTAGTCCCTACCCCAAAATAAAATATATTCTATAAGCTAGATATAATGAGAGGTAGGGAGTTGACTGTTGTCCGGCCTCACGTAGGCCTGAGTATATAGGGGGGGGGGAAGCAGCGGGCAAGAGCCGCTCATAATGGAGGGGAGATGGGAGGGGGGGAGCCAGTTAAAATGTTCTGAAGGTACAGATTACCTTGGATGATTTAGATTTATCTAACTCTGTAGAGAAGAATGCTTCCAATTTGACCATAAAAGAGAGGGAAGCATTGCTAAAACTACAAAAAAACTAAGACATTGTGATCAGGCAGTCAGATAAGGGCGGGAGTGTGGTTGTAATGAATCAATCACACTATGTGGCTGAGGCCCTAAGGCAGCTTAATGATAGTGACACTTACACGGTTTTGTCTAACAATCCTACTAAACAGTACACCAGAGAGTTATCTCTTCTTTTGGATGAGGTGGTGGAGGAGGGTCTCATGGATCAGGATACAGCCAATTTTTGTCTGGTCACTGATCCTGTGACACCCATCTTCCACCACCTCCCAAAGGTACATAAGAGTCTTACCAATATTAAGGGGAGACCCATAGTGGCAGGTATTGGCTCTCTTTTAGAGCCACTGTCTAAATGGGTTGATGACCTACTGCAACCCATGGTGACCCTATTACCAAGTTACATTAGAGATACATCACATGCTTTACAGAGGTTGGAGCCAATAGTTTGGAAAGAGGAGTACAGTTGGTTGACAATTGATGTCGTATCACTGTACTCCTCGATCCCCCACACACAAGGCCTCCAAGCAATTGAATTTTTTTTTAATCTTTTCTCTGATTTATCATATGAATCCAAAAGTTTGGTTGTCAGGATTGTGAAATTTTTATTGGAGCATAATTTCTTTATGTTCCAAGGACGCTACTACCTCCAGAGGCGTGGCACCGCCATGGGGGCAAAGTTCGCCCCTCATATGCCAACCTTTTTATGGGTTGGTGGGAGCAGTGCCATGTCTATGGAGGTAGTACCACTGGATTTAATCACATTGCTTTGTACGTCCGCTTCATTGATGATTTGCTTATCATTTGGTCTTCGGACCAACAATCAGCAAAAGAATTTGTGGATTCACTAAACATCAATGAGGTGGGAATACAGTTCACATATGAGTGGCAGAAAGAAACAGTTAATTTCCTGGATGTTACCCTTATAGGGGATATCCAGGAAGGCAGGGTTATTTCTGCCCTCTATCGGAAACCTATCTCAGGCAACAATCTCCTTCATGCCCGCAGTTGCCATCCACGGCACGTTTTTAAAGGAATTGCTAAAAGTCAGTTCCTGCGGGCAAAAAGGAATTGCACGAGAGAAGATACTTTCCGAAGAGAGAGCAGAGATTTGAAATCAAGAATGCTCAAAAGGGGTTATCCTAGTAAAGTAATTGATAAGGCCTTCTTTGAAATTAAAGATGGAATAGAAATACATGAGCCACAAAAACAAAAACAATACCAGAGTGACACCAAAAAACAACTGAGATTCATTACATCATATTCTAATCAATATGATGAAGTATGTCGTATTATTAAAAACAACCTACCCATTCTTATGGGAGACAAACAATTGAAAGATGAAATAAAACAAGGGTGCATGTTTGTACCTAAACGAAATGTGACACTAGGGAATATTTTGGCTCCCAGTATGTTACAGACAGCAAGTACTTCTGGCTCATCTTGGTTAAAGCATAATGGTACCTTCAAATGTGGAAGAAAAGTATGTACCTCTTGTGATCATATCAATATTTCTCCCACATTTAGGTCCCATGTAACAGGTGAGGAGTTCCCGACTAGGGGATGCATAAATTGCAGGAGCAAATTTGTCATCTACATCATAGAATGCACCCAATGTAGGAGACAATATACAGGTAGGACCACTAGGGAGGTAGGCAAGCGTGTAAAAGAACATCTGTCTTATATTTCTAGTAAAAGAACATGTTCAGCTCTCTCCACTCATTTTATTGAGTACCATAACCAGGATGTCACAACTTTTAAATGGCAGGCCATTGAACAAATTGGCACACCACCAAGGGGTGGAGATAAGTTGTCCATCTTAAGTAAACAAGAAATCTATTGGATTTTTAAAACAAAGTGTATTTTGCCTTATGGTTATAACTCAGAGTATGATGTTATAAACTACTGGCAAAAATAAACCATTATAATTGGATATATTTCATTATTTCTATCCTACTATTATTAAGTTGTTTCACTAATTATAGTAATGGACACTAGAAAACAGTGAATTATTGGACATATTAAGTTAGTTATATATATACACACTTATTTTCCCCTATGGTCCTGACGTCTACATAACAATTGCCCCAATGCATAAGACAATACACATTTTTATCCATAAATATATTTAGTTATCTATGATTGATGGATCCTTTTTTGATCACTTATTAATATTATTTGATTGTTATCTGTTTGTGGATAATATATGCCTAATGAACTTAATTTAAATCAGGTTGAAAATTTAGTAAGGCATAGAGTATGGACCTTATGTGTAGGCCAGTTAGCATAGATGTACGTATATATATACGGGTGTATGTATATATGTATATATGTATATGTGCATGTGTATGTATGTATGTATATATATATATATATATATATATATGGAGTCATCATTCCTTACAATGTGTTCAGTCTTTTATAATGTGTTCTTCCCTTTGTTCAATCTCTAAAAGCATTGTTATTCCAATTATATGCAGTGTATATATGTATATAAAATTTAAGTTTCAATTATTATTTGTAATATACATCTTCATCTATTTGTTCACTTATTAAGTGTTTACTATCTGCACAAAATGTTAATATGGTATGTATAGGGTTAAGTTTTGAATTCTCTTTGTTTTTAACCAATGAACATGTAGTGTTAGACTTAAAAGGGTGCACCCTTTAACAGGTGTTATTCTATGATTACGGTCAATACGACCGAAACCGGTCAGAAGTTTTTTTGTCTTCACTAACCCAGTGTTGTTGTATGTTGTCTTCATACAATTTTAAGGAATAAAGCTACAACTGATTTTCAATTACTTGTTCTGGATATACTTCTTTTTACAGATTATAGGGCTGTTTAACTTTGTGATGTAGAGAGCTCCAAGATGGAAGGTGAATGTCAAGAGTGGTGCAGTCAGAACTCATGTAAAACTGGGAGATGTACCACTGGGTTAGCTACCATGAAGAAATATCATTTCAATAACAGTGAACTAGTCCTGAGGGGACAAGGATCACACTAATGATACGGAGATAAGAATCAATTTGAATATAATGAGTAACAAGACATAAGCTGCTTACAGTTATATGAAGGGTAGCAGTGAAAACTATATCAAAATTGTGCGGTGGCAATGGTAGACTATTTTAAGAAAGCTATATATAAACAATACAAGTAGTCAGCATACAGTAACGTGTGTAACCAATATTTAGGATTAACATTTAGAATATGAACATCTGTCAGAAGATATACTGCCTGCGTATACCTATAACAATATGTCATGTAGTTTCAATTGTCAAGAGAGTACTATACCGGCTGCTATAGCTCCTATATGAATACCTCAGCCGCGCTCAAATGACCCAGTTCAGAATATTATATTGCGTATATAAGAAGAACAGTTTGAATACCCTGTAGTAATAGGGCACCCAGACATGTACCATAAAATGGCTTATAACACAGCATGGTTCCTAAAGCTGCATAATACAGCCCCTCGTAAATCAGCTTCTGTTGTACTTGTGTTAACTCAGGGTCGGCTCCAGAACGAATGAAATGGGGGGGCATTTTTTCTCACGAGGGGGCACGCATTTACAAAGCATGTATGAGAGTCAAAATAAGAGCAGACCTACATATTCTGCAGGTAGCTTCTGGCTGGCTTATCCCCCACTATTAACATTTGGAGAATATGTGCTAAATCACTAGGTAAAAGAATGAAATCTAAATCCTTTGCAGTGCACTAAAACAGAGCCATTAAACTTGAGACCCCCAGTGCAATAGCTCCTTAAAAACAAATCACCCCTTAATCACCATGATCCAAAACCCTTAAACTCATTCTCAAATCTCAATCATGTCCCCTAAACAGCCATGCACCCAAACCCCCCAATGCAATTAACCCCTTTCTTTGCAACAGCATTGAGGATACTAGGTTTCGAGGTACTGGTAATATTGTAGATTAGATTTAGCTGTACCTGTTTCACAATAACTAACTTATATCAGGCTACTTAATACAATCTATGTACTGTGAACCTATAACCTATAAGAATAAGATTGTATCATATAAATATAAGTCTATACCCGGCCTAAGATCAAAGTGCACTTTTGAGCCGTCGATAGAAGCCGGTAGCCATTTATAGACATATTTTTTTTTAAATTTTTTTTATTTATTTTTTTATAATTTTGTTTATTAATGATAATCATATTTCACATACAAAAACTGAAAGGGACATTTCTTGTTACATGTCAAATAAACATCACATACTCAGCCTCTAACATAACACAATCTTAACAACAGTTAAGACATTTCTTATCTTAATGAGTAGTATATTACATTTCATTCTAGCCCATTGCTTTCAATTTCAATTTATCATGTTATCCTACATGAAGGGATAGTGGAGTACACCTTAACCCGCTCCTATAGCCCTGGGTAAGCTTAATTTTGAATGTTGGTAAGTGGGGCAGACAATGCAACAAACAACAAGTTGACATTAACAAGGGATATACTGCCCAGCCACAGGGGTATAAATATATTATGAGCTATGTGCGTAGTGGAAGAGATGGGTACAGCTATTTACTAACAATAATATAGCTAGGTACACTGTAATATGACTGCGGCGCTCATAGTGTGGGGGTATGCCGCTAAAAGATATATGTAAGACTAATGCTTTACTTGTAGAGTCATCAATAGGTAATTGCTACTTGCTATGTATGTTACCTAACTTGAGTTTAAAATGCGTTTTACCAAAGAACATCCTATACTAAAACAAAAACAAATATTGTGAAGTAATATATAAACTTTTAGGAACACTTATATGGTTGCTGTAGCGCATGGTAATATATATTAGAGTCTAAAGGAGTTAAATAGTTATCATTCTGGATATTATATGTTGCGGGGAGTGGTCACCATGACAGTTACATAAAATAAGGCAAAACATCCCAATATGCACAACTAGAGTCTGAAAGTACAGCCTAGTAATGTCAATTGAAAAATAAAAAATAAAAAGTCTCCCATACGTGTTGAACACAAGTCACATAAGAGTCTACTTAGCTGCAGCAAATCCTAACACAGACCAGCGAGAGTTGGGTACTTGCGGTATGGGGCAGCCATTATAAGTTTACCCCACTCCAGTTTTGAGTCCCACCGGTACCGGATTCTTCAAATTCTGCAAAGTATATGGGTATGCGATGATACTCCATGTAGGAACAGCTGCGGCAAGTCCCAGCTCTGCGATACAGGACCCGGTGTCATAATAGGTGGTGAGGAGAGACCGTCCTCCGTGTCTCAGGCCGTTTCCCTGGGGATCCACTTCACTGAGCCTCTTCCTCGGGTGTACAGGGTTTTCTTTCCATGATGGAGGACCGGCCGCATCTCTCCACCCCGGTTCTGCACTATGCGTGAGGAAGGTGTTTTGCCTATGTAACCAGCAAGTGTCCGCTCGGCTCTCCGCTACGTTCCCAATAGAAGGCTGAGGGCTCAGGGTCTTTACTACGTAGCTGAATTGCTCAGATTGTGCATTATGATAGGGCTCCAGCTCCTTTTCGGGCAAGTTGAGTGAGGACGGTTTAGGTTTCCTTTTAATACTGGGCTCAGATAAGACACTCTGTAGGATATTAGGAGGGACCTCTGAATCAGGTCCAGAAGGAAGCTTATCTGAGTGGCCTGGTAGATCGCTGCTGGCGCCATATAGTGAAGGGTAGCCAAAGATCTCAAATGTCTCTTGTTCTGGTGATCGTATAGGTAGCATGGCTGCTAGCTTGTTTCTTAGAGCGATTAGGTCATGTTTCAGCTCGCTATAATAGCTTTGAAGGGAGTGTGCTGTCTTCATTTCCCATCGATCTAGAGACTCCATTCTGTTCTAAAATGGCGATTCGCGCCTTAGTAGCTAAGCACTGAGAACCGTCTTTAGAGGCTGATTTTCTGTAAGGTTCACATTCAGCACTCTCGTCATATAAAAGGTAGTGCAGGCTCAATGAGAACTTGAAATTATTTCCGAAAAGGGATCTCCAAGACATATATAAATTCCCTTAAGGCCATCAATGAGGAGCTCCATAAAAGTACGTCTGTTCAGTTTGCTTGTTGGCTCCGCCCCCCACAAGCACGTTTTACCTGCTCACCGCTACCGTAAGCAGCACTGGTATAGAGGTGAGATGTGGAGCTAAATTTTGCTCTTCGCTCACTTTTTTGTGGTTAACTAAAAACCCGTAATACCAGTGTTGTCTGCAAGTGAGCGGTGAGGGAAAACTGCTTGTTAGCACCGCACCCCTGTTAACGCAAAACTCGTAATCTAGGTGAATGTCCTTTGATTTTTTTTCTATTTTTATTTTTTTTTTGTGTGTAAATATTGTGCTTAGCACACCCTCTATAGAGTCCAAAATCAAAACCTTTAACCTGCAAATGCTGAAGATCAAATATCTGATTTTTACAATTTGCACTATTTTGAAAACCTTTCTGGCTTCTCTTGGGAGTGTGGAACAAGCAGACGTTTTTACATAGATAAAGTTGGTGTTTATGGCTTTGTTTTTTGCCAGAAACATACAACGTATTAAACACCTACATGACTCTAACGTGTTTGAAGACATTGGCCTCTGTGGGTTTGTGAAATGCAGCAGTTATTATGAGATGATATAAGGCTGGTGAGAAAGTTTTTTCTTATGAATTCAAAGAGGAAACAGAAGCCTTTTTTTGCAACCACAGGATACATTTTGTTAGAGAGATGAATTTGTTTTTGCTAAGGTTGCCCATCCGCAAGTACAAACCTCTGTGCACCTTCCAAAAAAGATTATTTACTGGCACATATCATACCTGGGAAGTTTTAGGATGAGCTTTATTTTATTAGGTTTGTTTGGTTTGTATTAAGTTGTTCATTTGGTGGGGCATGTACAGCAACATACAGTGTATATTTATCATTTTAATTTCTAATTATATATTTATTTTCATTTTTACAGTTATATGTAATATTCCTTTTGAAATCAAGACAACTAGAAGCACTGATGGGAAATATTGTGTTTCATCTGAACATATATTTGCATTTTCTTCATAAATGGAAAGAGTCCACAGCTGCATTCACTACTTTTGGAATTCAGAACCTGGCCACTAGGAGGAGGCAAAGACACCCCAGCCAAAGGCTTAAATACCTATCTCACTTCCCTCATCCCCCAATCATTCTTTGCCTTTTGTCCCAGGAGGTTGGCAGAGAAGTGTCAGAGGTTTTTGATAGTCTCTTATGGAGGGTAGTACCCTTCAGCAGGGGACTGGAGTTTTAAGTAGTCCTGTCAGCCTCTCAGTGAGAGCATGGATGAAAGTTAGAGTCCGGAGATGCAGGGAGAGTCTTTCTGCAAAACCATCACGACTCATATTAACAGCTCCACAAGATATCAGCGTTGACGAGTTTCGCTGCCTACGTTCTTCTCTCAAGTCCATGGCGGAGGTGATGCTACTATCCATCACACTTGAAGGGCTGTGTTCCTGTTCCACGGCATAGATTCCGGTAAGATCATTTCAGTTTATTTTCGTTATCATTGTCTGTATTACAAATGTTTTCCCAAGAGGCTACCACCTTGCGGGACTAACTATTACCCAGGTTCTCAGTGAGACTCCTTTTGTATCTTGGAATCAAGGGTTAATATCTCCTGAGGGGGGTTATTGAACAGAGGGTTTTTTAATCATGTTTGTTATGTAATTCAACCTGCTTATGTGTAGAGTTACATAGGCTCTTGGCTATGGAACATAACGGCCTTTGGAAGTTGCGCGGCCTTTACGGTTGAGCGTGCTTTTTGGACCACACAGTGCTCCTGGTGACCGGGAATGGTCACGTTTTGACTCTCCATTTCCGCATTCCTGACAGTGTGGCAACGGAAAATTTCTGGTGCGCTAGTGTCTGGGTCCTAGGAGGTGGTGAGTGCCCCAGCCATTGTGGGTATCTGGTGCCGCTTACAGGTTTTTTTCGGTCCGTTTTTTTAATTCAGTATCCCAGTTATGGAGGATTCTGATATTGTGGAGAACGTCTCTGACTCAGATTTTTTCTCTCATGAGGAATACAAATTGGCCTGGGTGATACATGCACTGCAGTTATGTTCAGAATGCCATATTAGAGTGCTTAATTTCTCTCAATCGGGGAACCAAGGGGCCGCTGAGCCATCCGTCTCTGGGGGGTCTGCTCGCCGAGTGGCGAGTTCCCTACCATCATTGCTTACTACACATGCAGGTAACCCAGATTTTGCTTATCCTTCTCTGGAGAGTGGCTTGTTCCCCCCGGAGGTCATGGCATGCTTTCGCATGCCTATAATTATGGTGCTATCGCATCTGCAACTGCCAGAAGCATGCTTGCAATATTGTACATGTTCTGTTGACCTGGGCTCTTCAGGCATGGGATGGCCTGCTCAGGTCTCCGGGGGAACGACTGTCCCTGAGGCTTCAGGGGGTCAACCTTCGGGGTTGGGGTTATCTTCTGCTCCAGCCAAAGTATGCTGTGCCTTTCATTACAGACTGGCGCGCCTTCATGTCCTTTTGAGACACGTTCTGGCGTTGTTGGAGGATCCTATCCTTAGCGGTTGTGGAAATTCTCAGTCTTCTACTTTAAGCAGCTTGCGGCATTAGCTATATAAGGATGATGTAATCTTATATAGCCTTGTTTATTGAGTATCCTTTCCAGTCCTGAGCTGGGAGACATGATCCTGGACCTATGGGTGTGTCTGTTCTTCTTGGGCGATAGCCTAAGGGTTGCCTTAATTTTATTTTAATCCGGTTAGGATGATTTTTATTTGAGCTCATGTTTATGTATTCCTTCAGGAATTTTTCTGGAATCGACGCTCGCAATTTTAGATCGCTCAGTTTACTTCTACAGAAGTGTGTTGGTGTGAGGACATGTTAGTCTTGTCTGATGTTTATTCTCCATATATGGGGACGTTTATCTGCGGCCTTGACAGTATTGGGTTAGGTCCCTTCTGTCTTGCGGCCTATTTCAGACACGTTGCGCCTGTTCTGCCTGGCTTTTCTGGTTGGGGCGCCGAGTTTTCACATTATTATTTGTGTTATTCCTTGTTTTTCTTTTACAAGTTCAGCTAAGCATTTGAAACGACCTGAGGAGCTGCGAGGCATGGAGGATTGGTTCAGTCCTTATTAGCCTTTCTAGCTGGGACTCGGTGAGGTTCCACTGCAACACACATGGTTGTTTCCATTTTTTCATCAGGGGTTAGAGTGTTTCCTTCCCGTATGGGTTGGAAGTTTGGAGGACTTAGGGCCTCCTTGCCGCCGGGTCTTGGCAGTCTCGCCTTTAAGGGCTTCATGGATTTTTCTTTTTCCTGGACTTATTCCTTTTGAGGTTCTCTTCCTTCGGGTCGGGATTTCTTGACTTGTCCGTTACCCTTAGCTGTTTGGCCACCTTATGAGTAATTCAAAGTAGCCTTGTGGTTTCAAAAAGAGCCATCTAATGATTATACTCTCTTAAGGGGGGGCCGTGTGGTTTTTCTTGCTTTCGGGAGTTTGTTGTCTACCTATTAGGGAAGTTAGGTGGGGTTGTCTCCTTCCCCTAGCTTTGCTTAGGGGTTTTTCTCTACCGGGAGTTTGGGATGCTCTGCATTTTTTTCCTGGGTATGGTCCTCTGGTTATGTACTCTGAGGAGATATGGAGACTAGTCTTTTTTTTATATATTTATTTATTTTTCAATTTTTCGATCCATGCACACAAGCAAAAACAAGAAAAAATATAAACGGAAAAATAAACATAAATTGTGGAGACACAGCTCCAGTTCATTCTATAATTTTCATGGAGATCCAGCTCTGCATCCAACAATACCAATACAGATGTAGAAATAAGAACGTGAAAAAAAAAAGTAATTTGTTTCTACACATAGCTTAATCAATGCAATATCTTATTCTTCATTACATATTTGAATTTTCCTGAATAGATACCACTATAAACATAAATTATGGAGTTACACCTCCAATTCTTATTGACACTTTTATGGAGGCGCAGCTCCACCTGAATGGGAAAGAAAAAGAAAGGGAAAAGGGAGACAAAAAGCCCCTCACCCAAAGCCTTCCGCTCCCCACAAATTTCTCATAGACCACACAAATTATTAATTAATTTTACTTGGCCCCCACTCCCTCTCTCATTCTCCCTCCACTGTTGTGGAAGTTCTTCTTCTAATATTAGGCGCAAAAATGCTGTCAACTTCTGTAAAGGGACTATAAATTGGACCTGAATTAACCATTTATGAAAATATAGTCTGACGTATTTTTTTGCAATAGTTTATTATCTTGCATTTCTAGTGTCATGTTCTCCACAAACTCTGCTATACTTGGAGCCCTTGTAGACTTGCATTCTCTAAATATCAGATTACGTGCTGCCAAGATGCCCATATTAATTAACTGTTGATCTCCATCCCATGTGGGGTTGGAGAATAGAAAAAATATGAAATATGGAGTGAGCTCAAAATTACGTTTGGTTATATTTTTCAACCAAAAGTTTACCTTACTCCAATACTGTCTAATTTTTGGACAGTCCCACAGACAGTGCAATATATCCGCCTTAGCCGCATTACATTTACAACATTTACCTTTTTGATTATTCTGAGTCCACTTATTAATTCTATCTGGTGTGTAATAGTATTTATTAATCACTTTCAGTTGCGACTCCCTCCAACTAATTATTGTTGTGGCCTTTTCCACTAGAGTAACGCTTTTCAATATATCCTGTGGGGTTAAATTCGGGAAATATTTATCAAATCCCCTTTTCAGATTATTCACATATTCCTCACCCTCTTTGGTTAGTAGAAATTTATACCAGAATGCAATAGAATGCTTCCTTATTCTATATATATTAATACCAGCTTCTATATCCTTCATACTTCAATCCCATCCTTTTATCTGCGCTATTTTCGTAATGTAGCTCCTGCTTTGTAAATATGCAAAGAAAGGGGAGGGGAGTTGATATTCTATAGCTAGTTCTTAAAAATTCTGTATAGCTGATTTATCCTCATTGATTAATTGTGCAAAGGTATTTAATCCTTTCCTATTCCAATCCTTAAAGATTGTATTATATAAACCAGCTATAAAGTCGGGCATCCCTCTTATTGGCAAGAAGTGTGAGTTTCTGTAGTCTACCCCTATTGCGTTACAATATCTCTGCCAGGTCAGAATAATATTTGCAAATGTACACATGTTACTTATATTGCTAGGTAATTGCCTATATGGATAATGCAATAATGCTTTTAAGTTGAAGGGCGCAGTTATATCTGATTCGCTTTAATAATAAGTGGTGTATTAGCCTTCTGTCAACCACTCTGCTGCAAATTTGACCATAGTTACCCAATTATAATATCTGATATTTGGTAAAAAGAATCCCCCATATGCTCGAAGTTGGGTCAATCTATTTATCTCGAGTCGGGGTTTCTTTTTATCCCAAATAAACTGTGCAAAGACCCTATTATACCTGCAAATATCCTGGTTTGGTATACAGATAGGTACGTTTTGTAAAAGAAATAAGATATGAGGAAAAATAATAGTCTTAATTACCATAACCCTAGCAGAGAGAGATAGAAAAAACATATTCTATTTATTAAATGCCTTATCTAAATTTTTGAATATTTCAGCATAATTGAGCTTATACCATTCATGTGGGTTTCTTCCAAGCTTTATTCCTAGATAGTTTATATGTGTCCTTTCCTGGAATGGATGTTTACTACAGCTATATTATGTATCCATAATATCTCTGATTTTGTTGGGTTTATTTTATATCCCGAAAATTTACTATAGCAGTCAATGATTTTTAAGACTTTCGGTATACTACTACTTGTGTCACTAAGGAATAGCATGATGTCGTCTGCATATAGTGATGTAACCACCTTTTTCCCACATAAATCCTTAAATATACTGCTAGCGGTTCTAGCGTGATATTAAACAAAAGGGGCGAAAAGGGACATCCCTGCCTCGTACCTCTTTGCAATAATATATAATGGGATAATTCATCATTTACTAACAGCTGAGACCTAGGTTTATTATATATTAAATGAATTAGTCCAGCAATATTTCCAGAGAACCCAAATTTTAACAATGCTGTATTCATATGGTCCCAGATGATAGAATCAAAAGCTTCCTCCGCATCAATAGTTATCAGTGCCAAGTCGCTTAATTTATGTTTTCTATCTCTCTGTAGTACGCCATAATAATAATCTAATGTGAGGAGAACCTTTCACATATTCCTAACAGGATTTCTTCCAGCCTTAAATCCAATCTGGTCCTCATCTATCAGTGTGCCAATTACTTTTTTAAATGTATCTGCCAAGATTGACATGAGTATCTTATAGTCTACATTTAACAAGGATATTGGACTATATGACCCCATATCCTCTGGATCCTTGCCTTTTTATGGATAAGAGATATTATTGAATCTGTAAAATAACGTGACTGCATTGTATTTTTCATAAAATATATATTACATAATCTTTCTAATGTTTCTGCAATATCAGTTTTACATATCTTATATAATTCTGCTGTTAATTCGTCAGGCCCTGGTGATTTTCCTGATTTAATTTTATCGATGGCTTTCACAATTTCTTCTAGTGAAATTACTTGATTGACTTGTTTTAAAGCCTCTTGCGTTATCCCAGGTAAGTTTATATTTTCCCAAAAATTATTTTTATCCAATTCATTTACTGGTACTTTATCATATAACTTTTGATAGTATTTATAAAAAGCTTCTCGGATTTCCACAGCTTTAGTATAAATATTATTTCCCTCTTTTATTCTAGAGATCATTTTTTTCTTTTTTCTGAACTTCATCAGTTTTGTTAAATGTTTGGCCGCAATTCCTTGAAATCCCTGAAATTGGAATCTAACCCTCATGTCTTCATCTGACCATTTTCTTTTAAAAAAAAAATTCCCTTTCATTTTTAATTTTGATATATTCATTCCACGTAAATGTATTTGGTTTAAGCACGTACTTCCTATACATATTTTTAAGCTGGTTAGCTAATTGTGTATCTCTATATTTCGTTTTCTTTTTAATTTTAGTCATGTATAATTTAATTTCTCCTCTTAATACAGCCTTCCCGGCCTCCCAAAAGATCTCTGTTTTTTGTTTATATTTGCTATTAAAATTGGAATATACTCACCATCTATCTACTAACCAGTTGCAAAACTTTGTATTATTATTCATATAGCTTGGAAAACTAAAAGAATTTAAATTTTTGCCTATATCTGTGTTATGTTTAATTGTTAAGCTAATTATAGTCATATAAGCGTAAAGAGATAATGTACGTTATAATTCAATTTAAGTCCCCAACTTAATTATATTATACTAGTACTAAAGCCCGTGTACACGGGCCATTTTTTTCAGAACAGCGGTCCCACCCCTTGCTCTCTCCCCCCTCTCTTTTGCTCTCTCTTCCCCCTCTCTTTTGCTTTCTCTCCCCCCTCTCTTTTGCTTTCTCTCCCCCCTCTCCTTTGTTCTCTCTCTCCCCTCTTTTGCTCTCTCTCTCCCCTCTTTGGCTCTCTCCCTCCTTTCTTTTGCTCTCTCCCCCCCCCCCTCTTTAGCTCTCTCTCCCCCCCCCTCTTTGGCTCTCTCCCCTCTTTGTCTCTCTCCCCTCTTTTGCTCTCTCTCCTCTTTGGCTCTCTCCCCCCCCTTTGGCTCTCTCCCCCCCCCCCTTTGGCTCTCCCCCCCCTTTGGCTCTCTCTCCCCCCTCTTTGGCTCTCCCCCCTCTTTGGCTCTCTCTCCTCTTTTGCTCTCTCTCCCCTCTTTTGCTCTCTCTCCTCTTTGGCTCTCTTTCCTCTTTGGCTCTCTCTCTCCCCCCTCTTTGGCTCTCTCCCCCCTCTTTTGTTCTCTCCCCCCTCTTTGGCTCTCTCCCCCCCTCTTTGGCTCGCCCCCCCCCCCTCTTTGGCTCTGCCCCCCCCCTTTGGCTCTGCCCCCCCCCCCTCTTTGGCTCTCTCTCCCCCCTCTTTGTCTCTCTCCCCTCTTTTGCTCTCCTCTTTGGCTCTCTTTCCTCTTTGGCTCTCTCTCTCCCCCCTCTTTGGCTCTCCCCCCCTTTAGCTCTCTCCCTCCCCCTTTGGCTCACTCCCCCCCTCTTTGGCTCTCCCCCCCCCTTTGGCTCTCCCCCCCTCTTTGGCTCTCCCCCCCCCTCTTTGGCTCTCTCTCCCCCCTCTTTGGCTCTCTCTCCTTTTTGGCTCTTTTTCCTCTTTGGCTCTCTCTCTCCCCCCTCTTTGTCTCTCCCCCCCTTCTCTTTGGCTCTCCCCCCCCCCCCTTCTCTTTGGCTCTCTCTCCCCCCCCTTCTCTTTGGCTCTCCCCCCCCCTTCTCTTTGGCTCTCCCCCCCTTCTCTTTGGCTCTCTCTCCCCCCCCCCCTTCTCTTTGGCTCTCTCTGCCCCCCCTTCTCTTTGGCTCTCCCACCCCTTTGTCTGCTCTCTCTCTCTCTCACTCTCTCTCTCTCTCTCTCTCTCGTCCTCGCGCTGCTTTGTTTCACTGATCAGCTGTGCTGCCGGGTCCTCGCGCTGCTGCCGGGTGGGTGCGCGTGCGATCAGCTGCAAGAGTTTGTCTGAACTGCGCATGACGGCTTCAGACAAACTCTTGTCTTTTATAATATAGGATACCACCACAGGGAAACAAAGTATGTAAACCCTGTATAAAGAGAGTCAATCTCTTAACTAATTAATAGGCAGGGGGTGCTCTATATCCTAACATAAACATAGGTAAATATGAAAGAAAAAATGGATATATCAGAGCACACAGTAGCCACTAAATTAGAGTGATGTGTAAGTGAGTTGGCTGGATGCGAGCCAAGTAAATAATAAAATATAACTTTTAATTTTACATATTAAAATAAAGTTGGTGAAAAACATTCACACACATACAGTGCATAGTTAAAAACAGATAAAATTGAAAACTGAATGCTGAAATGCCCAGGTAACAACCTATGATGTGAGTTAAATGAGAGAGTCTGGCAGGGAGGCACCACAAAATACTCACGGATTGCACAATTTCTAAGCTATAAAGAGGATTGACCTCACACAATAATATATCTATCTAGTGCAATGCTGGAGCAGTGCCAAACCCGTCAGAGTCCCAGTCTATAATATGTCAAGGTGTAGGAGTAAATGGCAAAACATAAGTATCAAATGTTTAGCTAATAGTAGATTGAGCCCATACAATGTAAAGGACTAATGTACACCTGAGTCAATAATTACTACGTATACTTGTCCATATAAGATACCAAATCTACAAGTTAACCCACGAAAGGCAAATGATTTAGCATTCACAGAGAGCGCCTGCTAATTATAGCATGATCTGACTGAATTATATCTGTTATATGTGTTTCGATATCGAGCGCCAATAATTTTTCTGTTATTAAAAACATGTCAATCCTCGAGAAATTTTTATATGCTTTAGACTCACATGCATAACTAAGTCTCTGTGCCAATGTATCTGAGTGCATACAAGATGTATTAAAGTTTAGCATATAACTCCAAAATGAATAGTGCACTAGTGAAGTAGTACTAGTAGTGTTTTGGGTAAAATTTTCAACCCCTGATTTATTTATTTATATATAACTCTGCACATATACATGTGTATTTACTGTCAGGGCATTTTTCACTTTTTGCTCACCCCTACCTGGAAAAATATCTGAGGACGCTCATAGTAGTCAGTGTTATTTTAATGACTTTTAACAAAGGTAAAAAACATATATATATATATATATATATATATATATATATATATATATATATATATATATATATATAATAACACAAATGTATGATAAAACAATACATTGAGATAATAATACATCATGTTAATTTAAAATGTAGCTTGGTGACATATTGTATTGCAAAGATATTAATATAGTTTTATTAATAAAATAATTACTAATCTAGATAAGGAAGTTATGTGTCCCATTTTAAAGGGACATTAAACTGCTGAGTAAAACTACAGAAGCATTGTTACTAATCACCATTCCACCGTTTTTTTTTTTCTTAGATAACTACAGCTCTCTTCAAAGCTACTCTCTTAATTTTTTTTATTTTTTTTTACAAGTGCTGGTTAGTGAAGCTCTACATCTTCACACTTGATGCGGCCATATTAGAACTTAAGTTTTCTGGCACCCTGAGACAGAAGAGGTGCACATTCACAGATAAGTGATATTGTTGTCTTGATAAGCCCCATTGTGCATTTCAGTTTTATGTGCACAATACAGAGCAAGAGCCGCACATTTTTGTAGTGTCTTCATTGTTCCATATTATTCCTGAAGACCTTTTAATATTAAAGGGACAGTCAACACCCAAATTATTATTGTTTAAAAAGATAGTCTTTACTACCCATTCCCCAGCTTTGCACAACCAACACAGTTATATTAAAGGGACATTCAACAATCCACCTAACATTAATCTATGTTAAAAAACTAAAACTCAAGATCAACCTGCATCGTGCCCCCTTTCTCTTACTTCCTTCACCGCTGAATCGTCTACGTAATCTTCTATATTTCTGTGCTAATATGGCTGCCTAACTCCCCGCACCGTGACGTATTGAGGTTCTTTTTTAAACTAGCTGCCAACGATATCCCATTTCTCGGACTTCAATTCAAAGCGCATTCCCGGCCCTTAGCGCATGCGCGTTAACCTAGCAACCCTAAAAGCGGAACCTTAATATGCAACTTGGTTTCCGTTCCGCTTATATTATTAATTGTACTGTATTTCGTTATATTATATTACCTAATATAACGAAATACAGTACAATGAATAATATAAGCGCTTTTAGGGTTCCTAGGTTAATGCGCATGCGCTAAGGGCCGTGAACGCGCTTTGAATTGCAGTCCGAGGAATGGGATATCATTGGCTGCTCGTTTCAAAAAGAACCTCAATACGTCACGGTGGGGGGAGTTAGGCAGCCATATTAGCACACAAATTTAGAAGATATCGTAGACGATTCAGCGGGGAAGGAAGGAAGGAAGAGAAAGGGGGCACGTTGCAGCTTGATCTTGAGTTTAAGTTTTTTAACATAGATTAATGTTAGGTGTAGTGTTGAATGTCCCTTTAATATACTTTAAAACATATAAACCTCTAAATTTCTGCCTGTTTCTAAACCACTAAAGGCAGCCTCATTACAGGCTTTTTTATTTGCTTTTCCCAACAGAGGGGTGCGAGTTCATGTGAGCCATACAGATAACATTGTGCTCACGCCCGTTGGCAAAACACAGCACTAAAATGCAAGTCAATAGATAATAAATAAAATGTCATGTGGTCAGGGGGCTGTCAGAAGAGGCTTAGATATAAGGTAATCACAGAGGTAAAAAGTACATTAATATAACAATGTTGGTTATGCAAAATTGGGGAATGGGTAATAAAGGGATTATCTATCTTTTTAAACAATAACATTTTTTTAATTGACTGTCCCTTTAAATATCTTTTAAACTATAAACTCTCTATTGTGTGAGTTAAACTAAAGTACAAGGCACAGCTGTTAAAGTAAGCAACCTCACTTATCACAGGATACAAAGATACATGTGCTCCAAAATGGCGGCTCCCAGTGCGAAGAGGCGGAGCTTTGCCAACCGTCACCTGCAATGGGCTAAAATAAAAGAGCAGACACAGGAGGAAACTCATTAGCACAGTGAGCTGTAACTAGACATGTGCAGCCGCGAAAAATTTGGTTCGGATCGATTCGAATTCGGAAGAAATCGAATGAATTTGTTTCGGATTCATTCGGATTCTTTCGGATTCGTGTGAAATTCGGTTCAGTTTGAATCGATTCGGATTTTCGGAATTTCGGCACTGTTAAGTGGGATGTGCTGTGTATTACACTAGTATACTGTACAATACTAGTGTAATACATGGCCATCCGAATCCATCTGAATAAATTCGAATCGATTCGGATTTATTCGGTAGATTTGGCACTGCCGCAATTCGGAAATTCAAATCGATCCGAATTCCGAATTCGACAAAATTCGTCCGAATTTCGATTCGGACCGAACCGAATCGCACATGTCTAGCTGTAACCCTGATACTGTAGTTGTACCCATCAGTATTTACTGTATTAATACTTTTTGTATAATGTTTCAGAAGTATTAATAAAAATCACTTCCCTCATGCTAAATTATTAGCTGGGCTCTTACAGGACTTACATAAGCAAATCTGTTAAATCTTTAGTTTGCAAATATTTTAAAAGAAAAACAATAAACAATGTTAGATTTTTTTAAAAAAAAAAACATGTGAATTGTGTTTACGCAATATCATAACATTGCTAAAAGTGTGCGTTTTCTTTGTAAGTGTAAGACTGTCCCTTTATCTCAGTTCTTTTGAAAGACTTGTATTTTAGCCAATCAGTGCTTACTCATAAGTAACTCCATGGGAGTCAGTACAATGTTATCTAAATGGCAGACATGAACTAGCGCTGTCTAGCTGTAAATAACTGTAAAATGCACTGAGATAAGAGGCAGCCTTCAATTAGCATATGAGCCTACCTAGGTTTAGCTTTCAACAAAGGATACCACGAGAACAAAGCAAATGTGTTGATAAAAGTACACTGGAAAATTGTTTAAAATGACATGCCCTATCTTAATCATGAAAGTTTAATTTTGACTTGACTGTCCCTGTACTTCTTATAGTGGGAATGATTTCATTGATGTGGCTCCTTGCCGTGACCAGCTCAGAATTAACATCTAGTGTCCAATATACAGAACCATAAAATGGTGCATCCAGCCATCTTTGTTCTAAGAAGTAGATAATCCTCCGTCATTCACGTCATTCATCAGAGTATGGTGCTTGTTTTTTTTCGAACATCAATGGATTGATATATTATTTTCATTCAAGGCTTCATCTCATGGAATTTGTAGGAACTTCGTCATACAAGGAGTTAAATTTATGACTGTAGCATTCGTTAGGCTCATTGTAAGCCATCTATGGCAAAAGAAGACGGAAACAGAACATAAGATAATTGTGTCATAAAATAATTTATAGAGACAGTAAAGTTATCAGATTTTCTTTGCTCTCTTGATATCTGTTGTTGAAAAATAAACCTAGGTAGACTGATAGGAACTTAGGAGTGTGCACGTGTCTAGCAGTCTATGTAATCAACATATTTGCAACTATGTATAACATTAATATAAACATTGTTGCAAACATTACTGCTGACTGATGGCTAAAGACAAGTGCATGCTCCTGTGCTCCGATCAACCTCAAGTTTACTCTTCAATGAAAGATAACAAGAAAATAAACAAATCTGATAATAGTAAATAGGAAAGTGGTTTAAAATTGCATGATCTATCCAATCCGTTTAAGTTTCATTTTGACTTTACTTTCCTGTTAAGTACCCATTAACACTACTTTGTTTTAAGTGTCAGCACCTGTTCATACAGGGTTTTCAGTGTTTTATTTTTATTTATTTTTGGATATTTTTATTAAATTTTGAAATAATAGATAACAATAATAAAGAGAATTAACAGTTTTACAGAAATCAAAATGTGTCGTCTCACTACCTTCTCATATGTGTAAACAATAATCATATGAATCAGAAAAATAAAAGAGAAATATATAACATAAAGTGTTCAAGAATTCCATGAGTAACATATGATCCGTACAGTTCAATAACATTATTATGTGTAACATTCATATCAAAAAGAGAAATCTTAATAACATCAAGAAATAAGGTCAGGTAAGTTAATATTTGTAAGAATCTATGTAACCAATCTGCCTCCATTTTGTATCTATTCAGCCATTCTGAACTAATACTAACCTGATATTATGTTAAAATTAAAGGGACATTAAACCCAAATTTTTTCTTTCATGATTCAGATAGAGAATACCATTTTAAATAACTTTCTAATTTACTTCTATTATCTAAATTGCTTCATTCTCTTGATATTCTTTCCTGAAAAGCATATCTAGATAGGCTCAGTAGCTTCTGATTGGTGGCTGCACATAGATGCCTCATGTGATTGGCTCACCAATGTGCATTGCTATTTCTTTAACAAAGAATATCTAAAGATTGCACCAAATTAGATAATAGAAGTAAATTGGAATGTTGTTTAAAATTGTATTCTCTATCTGAATCGTGAAATAAATTTTTCGGGTTTAATGGCCCTTTAAGCCTTCTGATCTTATGCTGTTACAGGGAGCATCTTTATCTCATAAATATATGCATATGTTAAATATGCTCGAGCAGAGCTTTTTATCTCTGTTTCAAGGTTGAGGCCTCACAGCTTTCTCTCTTATTAAACACAAACGGTTAGATTACGAGTCTTGCGTTAGCCTTAAAAAGCAGCGTTGAGGGGTCCCAACGCTGCTTTTTAACGCCCGCTGGTATTACGAGTCTGACAGGTACAGGTGTACCACTCACTTTTTTCCACGATTTTAGCTTACCGCAAATCCCCTTACGTCAATTTCGTATCCTATCTTTTTAATGGGATTTGCCTAACACCGGTATTAAGATCGCCTGAAAAAGTGACCGGTACACCCTCTACCTCCAAGACTCTTACCGCATTTAAAAGTCAGTAGTTAAGAGTTTTATGGGCTAACGCCGGAACATAAGGCTCTTAACTAAAGTGCTAAAAGTACACTAACACCCATAAACTACCTATTAACCCCTAAACCAAGGCCCCCACACACATCGGAAACACTTAACTAAAATGTTTAACCCCTAATCTGCCGACCGGACAATGCCGCCACTTTAATAAATATATTAACCCCTAAACCGCCGCACTCCCGCCTCGCAAACACTAGTTAAATTTTATTAACCCCTAATCTGCCGTCCCTAACATTGCCGACACCTACCTACATTTATTAACCCCTAATCTTCCGACCCCAACGTCGCCGCTACTATATTAAATTTATTAACCCCTAAACCTAAGTCTTACCCTAAATCTAACCCCCCCAACTTAAATATAATTTAAATTAAACGAAATAAATTTAACATAATTAAATAAATTATTCCTATTTAAAACTAAATACTTACCGATAAAATAAACCCTAAGATAGCTACAATATAGCTAATAGTTACATTGTAGCTAGCATAGGATATATATTTATTTTACAGGCAACTTTGTATTTATTTTAACTAGGTACAATAGTTATTAAGTAGTTATTAACTATTTAATAACTACCTAGCTAAAATAAGTACAACATTACCTGTAAAATAAACCCTAACCTAAGTTACAATTACACCTAACACTACACTATCATTAAAAACCCCCCACTAAATTACAGAAAAAAAAATTACAAGAATTTTAAACTAATTACACCTAATCGAATCCCCCTAATAAAATGAAAAAGCCCCCCAAAATAATAAAATTCCCTACCCTATACTAAATTACAAATAGCCCTTAAAAGGGCCTTTTGCGGGGCATTGCCCCAAAGTAATTAGCTCTTTAACCTATAAAAAAAAAATACAATACCCCCCCAACATTAAAACCCACCACCCAAACACCCAACCCTACTCTAAAACCCACCCAATCCCCCCTTAATAAAACCTAACACTAACCCCCTGAAGATCACCCTACCTTGAGCAGTCTTCACCCAGCTGGGCACAAGTGGACCTCCAGAGGGGCAGAAGTCTTCATCCGATCCGGGCAGAAGAGGACATCCAGACCGGCAGAACTCTTTATACAGGTGGCATCTTCTATCTTCTTCCATCTGGAGCGGAGCGGGTCCATCTTGAAGACATCTGATGCAGAGCATCCTCTTCCTTCTTGATCCGATGACTGAATGAAGGTTCCTTTAAGTGACATCATCCAAGATTGGGTCCCTTGAATTCCGATTGGCTGATAGAATCCTATCAGCCAATCGGAATTAAGGTAGGAAAAATCCTATTGGCTGATGCAATCAGCCAATCGGATTGAAGTTTAATCCGATTGGCTGATCCAATCAGCCAATAGGATTGAGCTCACATTCTATTGGCTGTTCCAATCAAAAAGTCCCTGGCTCCATGTACATAATGCTGTAATGTGACATGACAGGATGTATCTTGAAAAATAACTGTGTATAGTTTATGTACTTTGTGGTAACAGAACTTCTGTGTAATTTATGTATAAGAAGTGTTTGTCTGTCTGATGTTTCACTTTGTCTCGTGTTATTTGCGAAGGTTTACTCCTACTAAAATTCTGAGGATTTATTATCTTGTCTCAAAATGTGTTAAAGTCCTAAATTGCTGGGATATGGCCAATCTGAGCAATTTCTGACAATCCTAAGTAAATTTTAACTTTAGTGGAGAGTTTATCTTGTCATATTTCTTCTGTCTCTGATATGTTTGCAATCTATGGCCTAGATTTGGAGTTCGGCGGTAGCCGTCAAAACCAGCGTTAGAGGCTCCTAACGCTGGTTTTGGCCGCCCGCTGGTATTTGGAGTCAGTGATTAAAGGGTCTAACGCTCACTTTGCAGCCACGACTTTTCCATACCGCAGATCCCCCTACGCCATTTGCGTAGCCTATCTTTTCAATGGGATCTTTCTAACGCCGGTATTTAGAGTCGTTTCTGCAGTGAGCGTTAGAGCTCTAACGACAAAATTCCAGCCGCCTGAAAATAGCAGGAGTTAAGAGCTTTCTGGCTAACGCCGGTTCATAAAGCTCTTAACTACTGTACCCTAAAGTACACTAACACCCATAAACTACCTATGTACCCCTAAACCGAGGTCCCCCCACATCGCCGCCACTCGATTAAAATTTTTAACCCCTAATCTGCCGACCGCCACCTACGTTATACTTATGTACCCCTAATCTGCTGCCCCTAACACCGCCGACCCCTGTATTACATTTATTAACCCCTAACCTGCCCCCCACAACATCGCCGCCAGCTACTTAAAATAATTAACCCCTAATCTTCCGACCGCAAAGCGCCGCCACCTACGTTATCCCTATGTACCCCTAATCTGCTGCCCCTAACACCGCCGACCCCTATATTATATTTATTAACCCCTAATCTGCCCCCCACAACGTCGCCGACACCTACCTACACTTATTAACTCCTAATCTGCCGAGCGGACCTGAGCGCTACAATAATAAAGTTATTAACCCCTAATCCGTCTCACTAACCCTATCATAAATAGTATTAACCCCTAATCTGCCCTACCTAACATCGCCGACACCTACCTTCAATTATTAACCCCTAATCTTCCGATCGGAGCTCACCGCTATTCTAATAAATGTATTAACCCCTAAAGCTAAGTCTAACCCTAACACTAACACCCCCCTAACTTAAATATAATTTACATCTAACGAAATAAATTAACTCTTATTAAATAAATTAATCCTATTTAAAGCTAAATACTTACCTGTAAAATAAACCCTAATATAGCTACAATATAAATTATAATTATATTATAGGTATTTTAGGATTAATATTTATTTTACAGGCAACTTGGTATTTATTTTAACTAGGTACAATAGCTATTAAATAGTTAAGAACTATTTAATAGTTACCTAGTTAAAATAATTACAAATTTACCTGTAAAATAAATCCTAACCTAAAATATAATTAATCCTAACACTACCCTATCAATAAAATAATTAAATAAACTACCTACAATTACCTACAATTAACCTAACACTACACTATCAATAAATTAAATAAACACAATTGCTACAAATAAATACAATTAAATAAACTAGCTAAAGTACAAAAAATAAAAAAGAACTAAGTTACAGAAAATAAAAAAATATTTACAAACATAAGAAAAATATTACAACAATTTTAAACTAATTACACCTACTCTAAGCCCCCTAATAAAATAACAAAGCCCCCCAAAATAAAAAATTCCCTACCCTATTCTAAATTAAAAAAGTTACAAGCTCTTTTACCTTACCAGCCCTGAACAGGGCCCTTTGCGGGGCATGCCCCAAGAAGTTCAGCTCTTTTGCCTGTAAAAGAAAACATACAATACCCCCCCCCCAACATTACAACCCACCACCCACATACCCCTAATCTAACCCAAACCCCCCTTAAATAAACCTAACACTAAGCCCCTGAAGATCTTCCTACCTTGTCTTCACCATACCAGGTTCACCGATCTGTCCTGGCTCCGATATCTTCATCCAACCCAAGCGGGGGCTAGACATCCACTGAAGAAGTCCAGAAGAGGGTCCAAAGTCTTCCTCCTATCCGGCAAGAAGAGGACATCCGGACCGGCAAACATCTTCTCCAAGCGGCATCTTCGATCTTCTTCCATCCGGTGCGGAGCGGGTCCATCTTGAAGCAGGCGACGCGGATCCATCCTCTTCTTCCGATATCTCCCGACGAATGACGGTTCCTTTAAGGGACGTCATCCAAGATGGCGTCCCTCGAATTCCGATTGGCTGATAGGATTCTATCAGCCAATCGGAATTAAGGTAGGAATTTTCTGATTGGCTGATGGAATCAGCCAATCAGAATCTAGTTCAATCCGATTGGCCGATCCAATCAGCCAATCAGATTGAGCTTGCATTCTATTGGCTGATCGGAACAGCCAATAGAATGCGAGCTCAATCTGATTGGCTGATTGGATCAGCCAATCGGATTGAACTTGATTCTGATTGGCTGATTCCATCAGCCAATCAGAAAATTCCTACCTTAATTCCGATTGGCTGATAGAATCCTATCAGCCAATCGGAATTCGAGGGACGCCATCTTGGATGACGTCCCTTAAAGGAACCGTCATTCGTCGGGAGACATCGGAAGAAGAGGATGGATCCGCGTCGCATGCTTCAAGATGGACCCGCTCCGCACCGGATGGAAGAAGATCGAAGATGCCGCTTGGAGAAGATGTTTGCCGGTCCGGATGTCCTCTTCTTGCCGGATAGGAGGAAGACTTTGGACCCTCTTCTGGACTTCTTCAGTGGATGTCTAGCCCCCGCTTGGGTTGGATGAAGATATCGGAGCCAGGACGGATCGGTGAACCTGGTATGGTGAAGACAAGGTAGGAAGATCTTCAGGGGCTTAGTGTTAGGTTTATTTAAGGGGGGTTTGGGTTAGATTAGGGGTATGTGGGTGGTGGGTTGTAATGTTGGGGGGGGGTATTGTATGTTTTCTTTTACAGGCAAAAGAGCTGAACTTCTTGGGGCATGCCCCGCAAAGGGCCCTGTTCAGGGCTGGTAAGGTAAAAGAGCTTGTAACTTTTTTAATTTAGAATAGGGTAGGGAATTTTTTATTTTGGGGGGCTTTGTTATTTTATTAGGGGGCTTAGAGTAGGTGTAATTAGTTTAAAATTGTTGTAATATTTTTCTTATGTTTGTAAATATTTTTTTATTTTCTGTAACTTAGTTCTTTTTTATTTTTTGTACTTTAGCTAGTTTATTTAATTGTATTTATTTGTAGCAATTGTGTTTATTTAATTTATTGATAGTGTAGTGTTAGGTTAATTGTAGGTAATTGTAGGTAGTTTATTTAATTATTTTATTGATAGGGTAGTGTTAGGTTTAATTATATCTTAGGTTAGGATTTATTTTACAGGTAAATTTGTAATTATTTTAACTAGGTAACTATTAAATAGTTCTTAACTATTTAATAGCTATTGTACCTAGTTAAAATAAATACCAAGTTGCCTGTAAAATAAATATTAATCCTAAAATAGCTATAATATAATTATTTGTTATATTGTAGCTATATTAGGGTTTATTTTACAGGTAAGTATTTAGCTTTAAATAGGATTAATTTATTTAATAAGAGTTAATTTATTTCGTTATATGTAAATTATATTTAAGTTAGGGGGGTGTTAGTGTTAGGGTTAGACTTAGCTTTAGGGGTTAATACATTTATTAGAATAGCGGTGAGCTCCGGTCGGCAGATTAGGGGTTAATGTTTGAAGTTAGGTGTCGGCGATGTTAGGGAGGGCAGATTAGGGGTTAATACCATTTATGATAGGGTTAGTGAGGCGGATTAGGGGTTAATAACTTTATTATTGTAGCGCTCAGGTCCGCTCGGCAGATTAGGGGTTAATAAGTGTAGGTAGGTGTCGGCGACGTTGTGGGGGGCAGATTAGGGGTTAATAAATATAACATAGGGGTCGGCGATGTTAGGGCAGCAGATTAGGGGTACATAGGGATAACGTAGGTTGCGGCGGTTTACGGAGCGGAAGATTAGGGGTTAAAAGTGTAATGCAGGGGTCAGCGATAGCGGGGGCGGCAGATTAGGGGTTAATAAGTGTAAGGTTAGGGGTGTTTAGACTCGGGGTACATGTTAGAGTGTTAGGTGCAGACGTAGGAAGTGTTTCCCCATAGGAAACAATGGGGCTGCGTTAGGAGCTGAACGCTGCTTTTTTGCAGGTGTTAGGTTTTTTTTCAGCTCAAACAGTCCCATTGTTTCCTATGGGAGAATCGTGCACGAGCACGTTTTTGATGCCGGCCGCGTCCGTAAGCAACTCTGGTATCGAGAGTTGCATTTGCGGTAAAAATGCCCTACGCTCCTTTTTTGGAGCCTAACGCAGCATTTGTTTGAACTCTCGATACCAGAGTTAAATTTATGGTGCGGCCAGAAAAAAGCCCGCGGAGCGTTAACAGCCCTTTTACCGCCAAACTCCAAATCTAGGCCTAAGTTTTCCTTCAAAGATAGAACATTAATAAAATGTGTTTCCTGTGTCACTAAAGGTTTAATGTATGTTAACACTGCTTAAGAATAAATTGTTGTGAGTGAATTCAGTGAAATATTTAAGGTATGCATACTGATATGATGTTTTGTGTATATATTTTAAACCCGCTATATAATGCATAATATATGATGCATAGATATATAATGTATAGATGAATGCCAAACTTTACATCAGAAGCATTTTTAAAACTGCAATACAAGAAATAAAAATAACATATGTAATTGTCATGATCTGTGGGTGTTATTAAAATAATATATATAGGTATATATATTATTTATACATGATAAGACCACAGGGTTAATTATATATGAAACTGGTTGCATCATTTTTATTTACTATAAATTACAATCCTCTCTGCCAGATAGTCTTAGCTGGGTAAAACAACACCCACTTCTTTTTGGTTACATAGGATGCATCGCAGGCCTTTGTCCCAGTTCATCAAAAGGAATTGCTTTCATAGTTATCGTAGAAAGAACAAAAGGTTTAGAGCTTTGTATAAGATAAGGCCAGTGGACCACTTCAAGGTAAATATTAGCAGTTTGGAGACAAGAGTCTGTGAAAAAATAAGATAAACATCACTAAAGCCAGGAATATAGTAATTAGCACAGACCTGTTGATTGCCCCTGAACCAACTAAATACACATAGGACATCTGAACTCAAGTTACCTACAGACATGGGAAACTAAATCTCAGATAAAGAAATTATGCCTAATTTTCATGTAGTTTAAGATACTCAAATGAATATATATATATATATATATTCAGACAACATATTATATATGAACACATGAATCTGGGAGATTGTCTATGCCTAAGAAGGGTAATATTGGAAGCTGAAAACCTAAGAATCCAGATTTCAACATGTCTTAACCTATGTATTTTTGAAAACATAGAAGTCTTAAGGATCCGAAGTTTGGACAAATCATATATATAGTTTTCAAAAATTAAATATGTGCCTCAGACTATTAAATAATAGGTACGAATAAATTGATATGAAATTGTCTGTTCGTGTAATATTAAATGTGAATGTCTGCTAAATGAAAAATATTTAATAACCTATTTATTTATAGTTTTCAGGCATCTAATAAGTACATATATAATTGGTGCTTTAAATAATATCATATGTTTTACACACTCAGCAAAAGATATACAGATATGAAATATTAATCTATATGGGATAGTAATCCAATATAGATATAATTATATAAAAATGACAACTGATCACTGACCTCAAGGTATGCATGTGATATTAAGATGATAAATGAGAAAGTAATTGAATCCATGATAAAGGTATTATAATCCTTTTAAATTGTTTCATAGAAAATATGATTTTTAAACTCATTTTAATATATTATAAGTGGAATATTTTCATGTTTGGTCTTAAAATGATCAGAGAAAATGGTATTGTGCGGACCATATATGAAACATATGATTTATTAATACAAGAGATTATAGTATGTTGGATAAAAAATTTAAAGGTTAAATAATTAAACTATTTGATGGTAAAACTGCATTCCTTGGTGTCTGCTGCCACCTATAGATCAGGGATGGTATCACAGTCAAAAGATAAATGGCTACTCAGGGAGGCGATTCCCAAAATAACCTATGAGATGTTCAGACCCAAGGGCGAATCAGAGACAAGCTCCGCATGGACGAATCACAGACAAGATCCAAGGGCCTATAATATCGTTTCACTGATGATTAGAATAATAAAGGGAGGGGATTATCACGTGATATAACCTCAATGCAAGAGGATAGGGGCTGACTATTTGCTGAACTTTTGACTGATAATTTTGCTGCTTTGGAACACAGTCACTATAAGCAAAACTGGGCTACCTTTTATAATCCATATTGCAATTCCCTTATTCATATGAGGTGAAACAAGAAGTTCTGGAAGCTGAAATATCAATTTGGTTATTTTTGGTAAAGTATACGTGATTGATAAATATATATATAATATTTAAATCAAAGGTATTTGATAACTATGACTAAATTGCAGTTAGTAATTTTAAAAGGGCACAATTAGTATTTTAAGCTTGTGTTTCATAGTCCTGTGTAGTCTTAACTAGTCTTTATTGCTAAATAATTTATTTGCTAGACAGGTTTTTATACTCCAGATTTATAAGTCAGTTATTATAGTGAACTCTTTCCTAACTGTACATAAACTGGTTATTGTGATTATATCCCTTGTAGTTATTAATTAAGCATAGTAAATTGGTAATCCATATTGAGCATTGAACTAGAGTTATTGGTTAATAACAGAAGATACTTTGGTTTTTCATTGTGGTATTTTAATGCGATTATTGTGAATAAGTTCAATTATAAAGATATATTTTTATGATCTTTGTAAGGATATTATAACAGCATAAGTGTGTATCATCTGATTCATAATCTGGTTTTCTATAAATATAATTCAATGTGTTTATAAATTTAACTAATATAAAGAATTTAAGAATTTATATTAATTTTAAATGTTTTGTATATGCATTTTATTGGGGGTTTGTTTTAAAGAATAATTATTAATAAATTGTATTATAACCCGGCTATATACTAACATAATGAAATAGCATCCCATTACACTATGCCACAACACATTAATGAAAGAGAATATGACTTCATTAAAGTGTAGATAAATTAACATAAAAGCCAAAACAAAGGCTACTGCCTAAATAAGTATAACTGTATTTACTGTAATACCGGGGCAAAAAACAAAACCTACTGCCTAAATAAGTATAACTGTAAATACTGAAATACAGGGGCAATGAAACAAAACCTACTGCCTAAATAAGTATAACTGTATATACTGTAATACAGGGGCAAAAAACAAAACCTACTGCCTAAATAAGTATAACTGTATATACTGTAATACAGGGGCAAAAAACAAAAATTACTGCCTAAGTAACTATAACTGTATATAATAGAGGGGCAAAATAACAAAACCTACTGCTTAAATAAGAATAACTTTATATAATACAGGAGCAAAAATAAATAAAACATCTACTGGCTAAATAGAAATAACTGTATATAATACAGGGGCAAAAACATAACCTACTCCCCAAATAAGTATAACTGTATATAATACAGGGGCAAAAAACAAAACCTACTGCCTAAATAATTATAACTGTATATAACAGGGGCAAAAAACATAACCTACTGCCTAAATAACTATAACTGTATATAACAGGGGCAAAAAACAAAACCTACTGCCTAAATAATTATAACTGTATATAACAGGGGCAAAAAACATAACCTACTGCCTAAATAATTATAACTGTATATAACAGGGGCAAAAAACATAACCTACTGCCTAAATAATTATAACTGTATATAACAGGGGCAAAAAACAAAACCTACTGCCTAAATAATTATAACTGTAAATATTACAGGGGCAAAAACATAACCTACTCACTAAATAATTATAACTGTATATATAACAGGGGCAAAAACAAAAAAACTTCTGCTTAAATAATTATAACTGTACATAATACAGGGGCAAAAACATAGCCTACTCCCTAAATAATTATAACTGTATATAATATAGGGGCACAAAACAAAACCTACTGCCTAAATAATTATAACTGTATATAACACAGGGGCAAAAACATAACCTACTCCCTAAATAATTATAACTGTATATAATACAGCAGCAAAAAACATCACCTACTGCCTAAATAAGTATAACTGTATATAATACAGCAGCAAAAAACATAACCTACACCCTAAATAATTATAACTGTATATAATACAGCAGCAAAAAAACATAACCTACACCCTAAATAATTATAACTGTATATAATACAGCAGCAAAAAACATAACCTACTCCCTAAATAATTATAACTGTATGTAATACAGCGGCAAAAACATAACCTACTGCCTAAATAAATATAACTGTATATAATACAGCAGCAAAAAACATAACCTACTCCCTAAATAAGTATAGCTGTATATAATACAGCAGCAAACAACATAACCTACTCCCTAAATAAGTATAACTGTATATAATACAGCAGCAAAAAACATCACCTACTGCCTAAATAAGTATAACTGTATATAATACAGCAGCAAAAAACATAACCTACTGCCTAAATAAGTATAACTGTATATAATACAGCAGCAAAAAACAAAACCTACTGCCTAAATAAGTATAACTGTATATAATACAGCAGCAAAAAACAAAACCTATTGCCTAAATAAGTGTAACTGTATATAATACAGCAGCAAAAAACATAACCTACTCCCTAAATAATTATAACTGTATATAATACAGGAGCAAAAAACAAAACCTACTGCCTAAATAAATATAACTGTATATAATACAGCAGCAAAAAACATAACCTACTCCCTAAATAAGTATAGCTGTATATAATACAGCAGCAAACAACATAACCTACTCCCTAAATAAGTATAACTGTATATAATACAGCAGCAAAAAACATCACCTACTGCCTAAATAAGTATAACTGTATATAATACAGCAGCAAAAAACATAACCTACTGCCTAAATAAGTATAACTGTATATAATACAGCAGCAAAAAACAAAACCTACTGCCTAAATAAGTATAACTGTATATAATACAGCAGCAAAAAACAAAACCTATTGCCTAAATAAGTGTAACTGTATATAATACAGCAGCAAAAAACATAACCTACTCCCTAAATAATTATAACTGTATATAATACAGGAGCAAAAAAACATAACCTACTCCCTAAATAAATATAACTGTATATAATACAGGAGCAAAAAAACATAACCTACTCCCTAAATAAATATAACTGTATATAATACAGCAGCAAAAAAACATAACCTACTGCCTAAATAAATATAACTGTATATAATACAGCAGCAAAAAAACATAACCTAGTGCCTAAATAAGTATAACTGTATATAATACAGCAGCAAAAACATAACCTACTGCCTAAATAATTATAACTGTATATAATACAGCAGCAAAAAACATAACCTACTCCCTAAATAATTATAACTGTATATAATACAGCGGCAAAAAACATAACCTACTGCCTAAATAATTATAACTGTATATAATACAGCAGCAAAAAACATAACCTACTGCCTAAATAAGTATAACTGTATATAATACAGCAGCAAAAAACATAACCTACTCCCTAAATAAGTATAACTGTATATAATACAGCAGCAAAAAACATAACCTACTGACTAAATAAATATAACTGTATATAATACAGCGGCAAAAACATAACCTACTGCCTAAATAAGTATAACTGTATATAATACAGCAGCAAAAAACATAACCTACTCCCTAAATAATTATAACTGTATATAATACAGCAGCAAAAACATAACCTACTGCCTAAATTAGTATAACTGTATATAATACAGCAGCAAAAAACATAACCTACTCCCTAAATAATTATAACTGTATATAATACAGCAGCAAAAACATAACCTACTGCCTAAATAATTATAACTGTATATAATACAGCAGCAAAAAACATAACCTACTGCCTAAATAAGTATAACTGTATATAATACAGCAGCAAAAAACATAACCTACTGCCTAAATAAGTATAACTGTATATACTGTAATACAGCGGCAAAAAACATAACCTACTGCCTAAATAAGTATAACTGTATATAATACAGGGGCAAAAAACATAACCTACTGCCTAAATAAGTATAACTGTATATAATACAGGAGCAAACAACATAACCTACCGCCTAAATAAGTGTAACTGTATATAATACAGCAGCAAAAAACATCACCTACTGCCTAAATAAGTATAACTGTATATAATACAGCAGCAAAAAACATAACCTACTGCCTAAATAAGTATAACTGTATATAATACAGCAGCAAAAAACAAAACCTACTGCCTAAATAAGTATAACTGTATATAATACAGCAGCAAAAAACAAAACCTATTGCCTAAATAAGTGTAACTGTATATAATACAGCAGCAAAAAACATAACCTACTCCCTAAATAATTATAACTGTATATAATACAGGAGCAAAAAACAAAACCTACTGCCTAAATAAATATAACTGTATATAATACAGCAGCAAAAAACATAACCTACTCCCTAAATAAGTATAGCTGTATATAATACAGCAGCAAACAACATAACCTACTCCCTAAATAAGTATAACTGTATATAATACAGCAGCAAAAAACATCACCTACTGCCTAAATAAGTATAACTGTATATAATACAGCAGCAAAAAACATAACCTACTGCCTAAATAAGTATAACTGTATATAATACAGCAGCAAAAAACAAAACCTACTGCCTAAATAAGTATAACTGTATATAATACAGCAGCAAAAAACAAAACCTATTGCCTAAATAAGTGTAACTGTATATAATACAGCAGCAAAAAACATAACCTACTCCCTAAATAATTATAACTGTATATAATACAGGAGCAAAAAAACATAACCTACTCCCTAAATAAATATAACTGTATATAATACAGGAGCAAAAAAACATAACCTACTCCCTAAATAAATATAACTGTATATAATACAGCAGCAAAAAAACATAACCTACTGCCTAAATAAATATAACTGTATATAATACAGCAGCAAAAAAACATAACCTAGTGCCTAAATAAGTATAACTGTATATAATACAGCAGCAAAAACATAACCTACTGCCTAAATAATTATAACTGTATATAATACAGCAGCAAAAAACATAACCTACTCCCTAAATAATTATAACTGTATATAATACAGCGGCAAAAAACATAACCTACTGCCTAAATAATTATAACTGTATATAATACAGCAGCAAAAAACATAACCTACTGCCTAAATAAGTATAACTGTATATAATACAGCAGCAAAAAACATAACCTACTCCCTAAATAAGTATAACTGTATATAATACAGCAGCAAAAAACATAACCTACTGACTAAATAAATATAACTGTATATAATACAGCGGCAAAAACATAACCTACTGCCTAAATAAGTATAACTGTATATAATACAGCAGCAAAAAACATAACCTACTCCCTAAATAATTATAACTGTATATAATACAGCAGCAAAAACATAACCTACTGCCTAAATTAGTATAACTGTATATAATACAGCAGCAAAAAACATAACCTACTCCCTAAATAATTATAACTGTATATAATACAGCAGCAAAAACATAACCTACTGCCTAAATAATTATAACTGTATATAATACAGCAGCAAAAAACATAACCTACTGCCTAAATAAGTATAACTGTATATAATACAGCAGCAAAAAACATAACCTACTGCCTAAATAAGTATAACTGTATATACTGTAATACAGCGGCAAAAAACATAACCTACTGCCTAAATAAGTATAACTGTATATAATACAGGGGCAAAAAACATAACCTACTGCCTAAATAAGTATAACTGTATATAATACAGGAGCAAACAACATAACCTACCGCCTAAATAAGTGTAACTGTATATAATACAGCAGCAAAAAACATCACCTACTGCCTAAATAAGTATAACTGTATATAATACAGCAGCAAAAAACATAACCTACTGCCTAAATAAGTATAACTGTATATAATACAGGGGCAAAAAACATAACCTACTGCCTAAATAATTATAACTGTATATAATACAGGGGCGCAAAGCAAAACCTACTCCCTAAATAATTATAACTGTATATAATACAGCAACAAAAAACAAAACCTACTGCCTAAATAAGTATAACTGTATATAATACAGCAGCAAAAAACATCACCTACTGCCTAAATAAGTATAACTGTATATAATACAGCAGCAAAAAACATAACCTACTGCCTAAATAAGTATAACTGTATATAATACAGGGGCAAAAAACATAACCTACTGCCTAAATAATTATAACTGTATATAATACAGGGGCACAAAGCAAAACCTACTCCCTAAATAATTATAACTGTATATAATACAGCAGCAAAAAACAAAACCTACTGCCTAAATAATTATAACTGTATATAATACAGGGGCAAAAACATAACCTACTGCCTAAATAAGTATAACTGTATGTAATACAGCGGCAAAAACATAACCTACTGCCTAAATAATTATAACTGTATATAATACAGCAGCAAACAACATAACCTGCTCCCTAAATAAGTATAACTGTATATAATACAGCAGCAAAAAACATAACCTACTGCCTAAATAAGTATAACTGTATATAACACAGGGGCAAAAAACATAACCTACTCCCTAAATAATTATAACTGTATATAATACAGCAGCAAAAAAACATAACCTACTGCCTAAATAAATATAACTGTATATAATACAGCAGCAAAAACATAACCTACTGCCTAAATAAGTATAACTGTATAATACAGCAGCAAAAACATAACCTACTGCCTAAATAAGTATAACTGTATATAATACAGCAGCAAAAAAACATAACCTACTCCCTAAATAAGTATAACTGTATATAATACAGCAGCAAAAAACATAACCTATTGCCTAAATAAGTATAACTGTATATAATACAGCAGCAAAAAAACATCACCTACTGCCTAAATAAGTATAACTGTATATAATACAGCAGCAAAAAAACATAACCTACTCCCTAAATAAGTATAACTGTATATAATACAGCAGCAAAAAACATAACCTATTGCCTAAATAAGTATAACTGTATATAATAAGGCAGCAAAAAAACATAACCTACTGCCTAAATAAGTATAACTGTATGTAATACAGCGGCAAAAACATAACCTACTGCCTAAATAAGTGTAACTGTATATAATACAGCAGCAAAAAACATAACCTACTGCCTAAATAATTATAACTGTATATAATACAGCAGCAAAAAAACATAACCTACTGCCTAAATAAGTATAACTGTATATAATACAGCAGCAAAAACATAACCTACTGCCTAAATAAGTGTAACTGTATATAATACAGCAGCAAAAAACATAACCTACTGCCTAAATAAGTATAACTGTATATAATACAGCAGCAAAAAACATAACCTACTGCCTAAATAATTATAACTGTATATAATACAGGGGCAAAAAACATAACCTACTGCCTAAATAATTATAACTGTATATAATACAGGGGCAAAAACATAACCTACTCCCTAAATAAATATAACTGTATATAATACAGCAGCAAAAAACATAACCTACTCCCTAAATAATTATAACTGTATATAATACAGCAGCAAAAAAACATAACCTACTGCCTAAATAAATATAACTGTATATAATACAGCAGCAAAAAAACATAACCTACTGCCTAAATAAGTATAACTGTATATAATACAGCAGCAAAAAAACATAACCTACTCCCTAAATAAGTATAACTGTATATAATACAGCAGCAAAAACATAACCTACTGCCTAAATAAGTATAACTGTATATAATACAGCAGCAAAAACATAACCTACTGCCTAAATAAGTATAACTGTATATAATACAGCAGCAAAAAACATAACCTACTGCCTAAATAAGTATAACTGTATATAATACAGCAGCAAAAAACATAACCTACTGCCTAAATAAGTATAACTGTATATAATACAGCAGCAAAAACATAACCTACTGCCTAAATAAGTATAACTGTATATAATACAGCAGCAAAAACATAACCTACTGCCTAAATAAATATAACTGTATATAATACAGCAGCAAAAAACATAACCTACTGCCTAAATAAGTATAACTGTATATAATACAGCAGCAAAAAACATAACCTACTGCCTAAATAAGTATAACTGTATATAATACAGCAGCAAAAAACATAACCTACTGCCTAAATAATTATAACTGTATATAATACAGCGGCAAAAACATAACCTACTGCCTAAATAAGTATAACTGTATATAATACAGCAGCAAAAGCAGAACCTACTGCCTAAATAAGTATAACTGTATATAATACAGCAGCAAAAAACATAACCTACTGCCTAAATAAGTATAACTGTATATAATACAGCAGCAAAAACATAACCTACTGCCTAAATAAGTATAACTGTATATAATACAGCGGCAAAAACATAACCTACTGCCTAAATAAATATAACTGTATATAATACAGCAGCAAAAAACATAACCTACTCCCTAAATAAATATAACTGTATATAATACAGCAGCAAAAAACATAACCTACTCCCTAAATAAATATAACTGTATATAATACAGCAGCAAAAAACATAACCTACTGCCTAAATAAGTATAACTGTATATAATACAGCAGCAAAAAACATAACCTACTGCCTAAATAAATATAACTGTATATAATACAGGGGCAAAAAACATAACCTACTGCCTAAATAAATATAACTGTATATAATACAGCAGCAAAAAACAAAACCTACTGCCTAAATAAATATAACTGTATATAATACAGCAGCAAAAAACAAAACCTACTGCCTAAATAAGTATAACTGTATATAATACAGGGGCAAAAAACATAACCTACTGCCTAAATAAGTATAACTGTATATACTGTTATACAGGGGAAAAAAACAAAACCTACTGCCTAAATAAGTATAACTGTATATACTGTAATACAGGGGCAAAAAACAAAGGCTACTGCCTAAATAAGTATAACTGTATATAATACAGGAGCAAAAAAACATAACCTACTCCCTAAATAAGTATAACTGTATATAATACAGGGGCAAAAAACAAAACCTACTGCCTAAATAAGTATAACTGTATATAATACAGGGGCAAAAAACAAAACCTACTGCCTAAATAAGTATAACTGTATATAATACAGGAGCAAAAAAACATAACCTACTCCCTAAATAAATATAACTGTATATAATACAGGAGCAAAAAAACATAACCTACTCCCTAAATAAATATAACTGTATATAATACAGCAGCAAAAAAACATAACCTACTGCCTAAATAAATATAACTGTATATAATACAGCAGCAAAAAAACATAACCTAGTGCCTAAATAAGTATAACTGTATATAATACAGCAGCAAAAACATAACCTACTGCCTAAATAATTATAACTGTATATAATACAGCAGCAAAAAACATAACCTACTCCCTAAATAATTATAACTGTATATAATACAGCGGCAAAAAACATAACCTACTGCCTAAATAATTATAACTGTATATAATACAGCAGCAAAAAACATAACCTACTGCCTAAATAAGTATAACTGTATATAATACAGCAGCAAAAAACATAACCTACTCCCTAAATAAGTATAACTGTATATAATACAGCAGCAAAAAACATAACCTACTGACTAAATAAATATAACTGTATATAATACAGCGGCAAAAACATAACCTACTGCCTAAATAAGTATAACTGTATATAATACAGCAGCAAAAAACATAACCTACTCCCTAAATAATTATAACTGTATATAATACAGCAGCAAAAACATAACCTACTGCCTAAATTAGTATAACTGTATATAATACAGCAGCAAAAAACATAACCTACTCCCTAAATAATTATAACTGTATATAATACAGCAGCAAAAACATAACCTACTGCCTAAATAATTATAACTGTATATAATACAGCAGCAAAAAACATAACCTACTGCCTAAATAAGTATAACTGTATATAATACAGCAGCAAAAAACATAACCTACTGCCTAAATAAGTATAACTGTATATAATACAGCAGCAAAAAACATAACCTACTGCCTAAATAAGTATAACTGTATATAATACAGGGGCAAAAAACATAACCTACTGCCTAAATAAGTATAACTGTATATAATACAGGAGCAAACAACATAACCTACCGCCTAAATAAGTGTAACTGTATATAATACAGCAGCAAAAAACATCACCTACTGCCTAAATAAGTATAACTGTATATAATACAGCAGCAAAAAACATAACCTACTGCCTAAATAAGTATAACTGTATATAATACAGGGGCAAAAAACATAACCTACTGCCTAAATAATTATAACTGTATATAATACAGGGGCGCAAAGCAAAACCTACTCCCTAAATAATTATAACTGTATATAATACAGCAACAAAAAACAAAACCTACTGCCTAAATAAGTATAACTGTATATAATACAGCAGCAAAAAACATCACCTACTGCCTAAATAAGTATAACTGTATATAATACAGCAGCAAAAAACATAACCTACTGCCTAAATAAGTATAACTGTATATAATACAGGGGCAAAAAACATAACCTACTGCCTAAATAATTATAACTGTATATAATACAGGGGCACAAAGCAAAACCTACTCCCTAAATAATTATAACTGTATATAATACAGCAGCAAAAAACAAAACCTACTGCCTAAATAATTATAACTGTATATAATACAGGGGCAAAAACATAACCTACTGCCTAAATAAGTATAACTGTATGTAATACAGCGGCAAAAACATAACCTACTGCCTAAATAATTATAACTGTATATAATACAGCAGCAAACAACATAACCTGCTCCCTAAATAAGTATAACTGTATATAATACAGCAGCAAAAAACATAACCTACTGCCTAAATAAGTATAACTGTATATAACACAGGGGCAAAAAACATAACCTACTCCCTAAATAATTATAACTGTATATAATACAGCAGCAAAAAAACATAACCTACTGCCTAAATAAATATAACTGTATATAATACAGCAGCAAAAACATAACCTACTGCCTAAATAAGTATAACTGTATAATACAGCAGCAAAAACATAACCTACTGCCTAAATAAGTATAACTGTATATAATACAGCAGCAAAAAAACATAACCTACTCCCTAAATAAGTATAACTGTATATAATACAGCAGCAAAAAACATAACCTATTGCCTAAATAAGTATAACTGTATATAATACAGCAGCAAAAAAACATCACCTACTGCCTAAATAAGTATAACTGTATATAATACAGCAGCAAAAAAACATAACCTACTCCCTAAATAAGTATAACTGTATATAATACAGCAGCAAAAAACATAACCTATTGCCTAAATAAGTATAACTGTATATAATAAGGCAGCAAAAAAACATAACCTACTGCCTAAATAAGTATAACTGTATGTAATACAGCGGCAAAAAAATAACCTACTGCCTAAATAAGTGTAACTGTATATAATACAGCAGCAAAAAACATAACCTACTGCCTAAATAATTATAACTGTATATAATACAGCAGCAAAAAAACATAACCTACTGCCTAAATAAGTATAACTGTATATAATACAGCAGCAAAAACATAACCTACTGCCTAAATAAGTGTAACTGTATATAATACAGCAGCAAAAAACATAACCTACTGCCTAAATAAGTATAACTGTATATAATACAGCAGCAAAAAACATAACCTACTGCCTAAATAATTATAACTGTATATAATACAGGGGCAAAAAACATAACCTACTGCCTAAATAATTATAACTGTATATAATACAGGGGCAAAAACATAACCTACTCCCTAAATAAATATAACTGTATATAATACAGCAGCAAAAAACATAACCTACTCCCTAAATAATTATAACTGTATATAATACAGCAGCAAAAAAACATAACCTACTGCCTAAATAAATATAACTGTATATAATACAGCAGCAAAAAAACATAACCTACTGCCTAAATAAGTATAACTGTATATAATACAGCAGCAAAAAAACATAACCTACTCCCTAAATAAGTATAACTGTATATAATACAGCAGCAAAAACATAACCTACTGCCTAAATAAGTATAACTGTATATAATACAGCAGCAAAAACATAACCTACTGCCTAAATAAGTATAACTGTATATAATACAGCAGCAAAAAACATAACCTACTGCCTAAATAAGTATAACTGTATATAATACAGCAGCAAAAAACATAACCTACTGCCTAAATAAGTATAACTGTATATAATACAGCAGCAAAAACATAACCTACTGCCTAAATAAGTATAACTGTATATAATACAGCAGCAAAAACATAACCTACTGCCTAAATAAATATAACTGTATATAATACAGCAGCAAAAAACATAACCTACTGCCTAAATAAGTATAACTGTATATAATACAGCAGCAAAAAACATAACCTACTGCCTAAATAAGTATAACTGTATATAATACAGCAGCAAAAAACATAACCTACTGCCTAAATAATTATAACTGTATATAATACAGCGGCAAAAACATAACCTACTGCCTAAATAAGTATAACTGTATATAATACAGCAGCAAAAGCAGAACCTACTGCCTAAATAAGTATAACTGTATATAATACAGCAGCAAAAAACATAACCTACTGCCTAAATAAGTATAACTGTATATAATACAGCAGCAAAAACATAACCTACTGCCTAAATAAGTATAACTGTATATAATACAGCGGCAAAAACATAACCTACTGCCTAAATAAATATAACTGTATATAATACAGCAGCAAAAAACATAACCTACTCCCTAAATAAATATAACTGTATATAATACAGCAGCAAAAAACATAACCTACTCCCTAAATAAATATAACTGTATATAATACAGCAGCAAAAAACATAACCTACTGCCTAAATAAGTATAACTGTATATAATACAGCAGCAAAAAACATAACCTACTGCCTAAATAAATATAACTGTATATAATACAGGGGCAAAAAACATAACCTACTGCCTAAATAAATATAACTGTATATAATACAGCAGCAAAAAACAAAACCTACTGCCTAAATAAATATAACTGTATATAATACAGCAGCAAAAAACAAAACCTACTGCCTAAATAAGTATAACTGTATATAATACAGGGGCAAAAAACATAACCTACTGCCTAAATAAGTATAACTGTATATACTGTTATACAGGGGAAAAAAACAAAACCTACTGCCTAAATAAGTATAACTGTATATACTGTAATACAGGGGCAAAAAACAAAGGCTACTGCCTAAATAAGTATAACTGTATATAATACAGGAGCAAAAAAACATAACCTACTCCCTAAATAAGTATAACTGTATATAATACAGGGGCAAAAAACAAAACCTACTGCCTAAATAAGTATAACTGTATATAATACAGGGGCAAAAAACAAAACCTACTGCCTAAATAAGTATAACTGTATATAATACAGGGGCAAAAAACATAACCTACTGCCTAAATAAGTATAACTGTATATACTGTAATACAGGGGCAAAAAACAAAGCCTACTGCCTAAATAAGTATAACTGTATATAATACAGGAGCAAAAAAACATAACCTACTGCCTAAATAAATATAACTGTATATAATACAGCAGCAAAAAACAAAACCTACTGCCTAAATAAATATAACTGTATATAATACAGCAGCAAAAAACAAAACCTACTGCCTAAATAAATATAACTGTATATAATACAGCAGCAAAAAACAAAACCTACTGCCTAAATAAGTATAACTGTATATAATACAGGGGCAAAAAACATAACCTACTGCCTAAATAAGTATAACTGTATATACTGTTATACAGGGGAAAAAAACAAAACCTACTGCCTAAATAAGTATAACTGTATATACTGTAATACAGGGGCAAAAAACAAAGGCTACTGCCTAAATAAGTATAACTGTATATAATACAGGAGCAAAAAAACATAACCTACTCCCTAAATAAGTATAACTGTATATAATACAGGGGCAAAAAACAAAACCTACTGCCTAAATAAGTATAACTGTATATAATACAGGGGCAAAAAACAAAACCTACTGCCTAAATAAGTATAACTGTATATAATACAGGGGCAAAAAACATAACCTACTGCCTAAATAAGTATAACTGTATATACTGTAATACAGGGGCAAAAAACAAAGCCTACTGCCTAAATAAGTATAACTGTATATAATACAGGAGCAAAAAAACATAACCTACTCCCTAAATAAGTATAACTGTATCTAATACAGGGGCAAAAAACAAAACCTACTGCCTAAATAAGTATAACTGTATATAATACAGGGGCAAAAAACATAACCTACTGCCTAAATAAGTATAACTGTATATACTGTAATACAGGGGCAAAAAACAAAGCCTACTGTCTAAATAAGTATAACTGTATATACTGTAATACAGGGGCAAAAAACAAAGCCTACTGCCTAAATAAGTATAACTGTATATAATACAGGGGCATGTACCTGAGTATGCTCTTATGTAAAGAAGCTTTATAAACAATACCAAGAGAAATTGGTTCATTTGACCTGGGCCTGATGATCTACAGTTTCCTGAGTTTGTGAGATTCTCTAATAAATCTCGCCAGGACTATGAAGACTTTGGGCCGATGATATAAAGCTCTCTGGGCTGGCCAGATTCTATAAGAATGTTCGCCAGTACTTCTGCTTCCCTGATGGAATTATCTAAAGCCACTTTTTTAAATCATTATTTAAGTACACTGGATGTGCAAAAAACACATAAAAATTTATATTTATAAGTACAAAATAAAAAAGCGTAATTGTTATTTTTCCGTAAATTAGGCTGAACATGGGCGTTCCAGGGGTATGCATGAAATTGTCTCCCAAATCACAGTGTAATTATCTAAACATTTCAGCCCTACAGAGCTCACATTTTTTTTTCTCCCAAAATACTCAAAATGCTAATTACTCTGAATGGAAAACCTATGCATTTTTGGTTCAGCACTGGGGCAGCGATTGCTAATTGGTGGGTAAAATGGCATGCTCTCTAATTCATGTAATTTTGCAACTATCGACCCTGATCTACTGTGTGTATAACACCCGCAAAGGTCGGGTCCCGAGGGGCACTTCTACTGTGTGCTTAATTCCTTATACACACAGTAGAGCAGGGTCGATAGTCATACAATTACATTCTCTTCAGTGACGTGCAGTCATAGTAGGCATGTGAGGCAACGCCTCACCTATCTTATGAGTGTAATTACACTTTTATAAAATTATCCAAAAAAAAAATGTTTTATTAATTTTTTTAATATTTTTTTTATTTATCCCAACTGACCCCCCCTACCCCCGCCGCTTCCACTGCCAACATGCAATTAATTAATTTCAATTTTTCAATGAAGAACTACTTTGAGACTACTTTGAGTTTGTTCATCTCCATGGGCATCCATTATTGCGCAAGGAAGGAGAGGCTGTGAGCCATTCAGCTCCCCTCCCTTTGCGCAATGCATTGTCTTCAATCAAAGGTATGGGCCGCAGAGACTGCCACCCAGTGGCGCTTACCATCTTAGTCTCTCTTAGTACGCGGCCCATACCGCTCCCAAAGAGGCTGCTCTCTAGCAGCCTCGGAGCACAGCCAATCACCCAGCCAATCAGCGACCTGCACATGACGTCATCGAGATCTGGGCATCAGGCGGGAAGATAACTGCACTGAGGCGTGGAGGGAGACGCAAGTAGTCACTCACTTGTGCCTGTAATGAGAGCTGGTGTGAGACTGTGAGCACCAGTAACTGTCACTGCTGACTTCAAGGAGTGGATCCGATTTCCGAATCATCCGATCAGTGAGCCTTATTTAAGCAGCAGCGGCCTGAGCTGACTCAACAGGAGGCAGCTGCTGCATGGACTAGAGGAGCCACGTGAGAGTCTGTCACACAGTGTCAGACTCAGTCAGAGGAGCGAGGACGAGGAGTGTCCAGTGGACTGTCCAGTAACTGACTGTGAGTGCTGAGGAGGAGGGAGCAATGAATGCTTCTGGGGCAGCAGTAGGCAGGCAATGGGATTCTCTGATGGGCAGTTTAATTGGACTATGGCCACTCACATCCTCATGGGACACCTCCTTATTTTGACATAGTGTGATAGTGTAGTGATATGCACCTCCAAATGTATTTTTGCACACACTCAGCAGGTCAGGATTCTGCTCGCCACACATTGTAGATCTATAGCAACAGCCACCAGGATACTAACAGGGAGAACAGAGACGCAGCCTGCCTACAGCTGCTAAACAGCAGAAGATAGTTAACCCTATGGCTACCAAAGTAATGTAGACTTTATAATCTGACCTGTTATTTACACTCCTCTCCCCCAGGGAGAGCACAGGGCTGGGTTACAGACAGAATGCCTGTAACCCAGCCCTGTGCTCTCCCTGGGGGAGAGTGTAAATAACAGGTCAGATTATAAAGTCTACATTACAATACTTTGGTAGCCGTAGGGTTAACTATCTTCTGCTGTTTAGCAGCTGTAGGCAGGCTGCGTCTCTGTGTTGAATACAGAGTTGCTCTTTGACACCACCACCACCACCACCACGGAGGGTTGATTTACAGCTGGTGGGGGAGGCTGTGATTGTCTAGGGCTGCTCCGTATTAGGCTGCTGAATGTGTCATCTACAACATTCCAGCACTGGTAATAAAGTTGTTGTTTTTTGTCAGTGCACAGTCATTATGCTACAATGAGCTGCTTACTATTAAAATACGTCACAAGTTATTAGAGCTCTGTTTTTATAACTTTACTAGACAGGATTGTCTGTATAAATAGATCTCTATTAATAATAATGATGGATGGTATATTAACTTAATAAGATCTTTTTAATAGAGATCTATTTATACAGACAATCCTGTCTAGTAATGTTATAAAACAGAGCTCTTACTGCACTAACAATGTAACTGGGCATAATTTGTGTAATTTTGTTTACCTGACATGGCAACAGAAATAAGATGCTAATGCCTATTTATATAGAGTCTCAATTCTTAATGTTTTTTGTTAGAGAGCACAGGTATTTATTAAATGATGTGCTGCCACAAACCCCCCCCCCCCCCACCACCACCACCATGAACAGTGTGATTTTATTCCAGCCATGCTGGAGGGCTGAATATGTTATAAGCAGCTGCACATAAGCACTTCCTAGCAGACAATTTCTACCTATGTTTCACTTCTGCGTGGTCACTAGCAAAATGTATTGTCCCTGTATTTGGTATGAAATACCTAAATTCTAGACCTCCCTGTCAGACTTCTAAATTAACATGTAACTGACTTAACACTATGTGTAATATATCTTGTTAATATCTTTATTAATGATTTTCTCATCCGTGTGTGTATGCGCATATTTCTGTATGTATGTGTGAGTGTCTGTATGTATGTAGGTTTGTGCTTAAAGGGACATGAAAGCCAAAATTTTTCTTTCATGATTTAGGTAGAACATACAATTTTAAACAACTTTCCAGTTTACTTCTATTATCAAATTTGCTTCATTCTCTTGGTATCATTTGTTGAAGGAGCAGCAATGCACTACTGGTTTCTAACTGATACCAGTATATATATGCAGCCACCAATCAGCAGCTAGAACCTAGATTATTTGTTGTTCCTGAGCTTGCCTAGATAAACCTTTCAGCAAAGGATAACAAGAGAAGGAAGCAAATTAAATAATAGAAGTAAATTGGAAAGTTGTTTAAAATTGTATGCTCTGTCTAAAATCATGAAAGTCTAATTATGACTTTACTGTCTCTTTAAATGTGTACAATTGTGTGCATGTCCAATAGCATGTGTATGTGTGTGTGTTATAGTTAAAGGAACATTAAACACAAAATTTTGCTTTCATGTTTCAGATAGAACATACAATATTAAACAACTTTAAATTTTACTTCTGTTATCTAATTTGATTTTTTTCTTTTGGTATCCTTTGAAAAGCACACCTATGGCTCTTGTCGTTGGCTCATTTAATGTGTTCAGTTAGTATCCAGTAGTGCATTGCTGCATATCCTTCAACAAATGATACCAAGAGAATGAAGCCAGTGCCTCACCAGCCTCTGACCTCACCGCACGTCACTGATTCTCTTACAGATTAGAGCTTGTCATTTTTCAACTATAACGGCCCTTTAATATCCGTGTGCTGGTAATGGAGTGATTTTCCCAGTGGTATTTTTTTTTAAAATGGTCTACTGGTTTTCTAGTATTTACAGAGCTTTACAGGAACAGCAAAAGTCACAGTTAAACTTTTGTGATTCAGATAGAAAATGTAGTTTGTTTTTTTTAAAACTTTCAATTTTGCTTCTTTTATCTAATTTGCTTAGTTTAGTTGGTATCCTTTGTTGAGAAGCATACCTAGGTAGGGAGAAGCAGCAATACAATACTGTGAGACAGCTAGTGATTGATGGCTGCACATCTATGCCTCATGTCATTGGCTGATCCATTTTATTTAGGTAGACCTCAGCAGTGCATTGTGGCTCCTTCAACAAAGGATACCAAAGGAATTAAGCAAATTTGTTAAGAGATGTATATTTGAAAGTTGTTTAAAATATGAATCATGAAAGAAAAAAATTTGGGTTTCATGTCCCTTTAAATTATGTAGAGCAAATGTAAACTTAAAGATTTTAAGGGATACTAATACATCTAAACTTACAAATAAACAATTAAGACTTAACTCTATTACCAAATCCATTAGGGGATCTTTAGAGAATCATAATATATATGACACTTGGACGACATTATATGGACAAACAAATGACCACACATACTACTCACCTGCACATAAAACATATACCAAACTCGACTATATATTTATTAGCCAAATTCTATTACCAAACCTAATCTCTTCATCCATTCACGCCTCAGTATGGTCAGACCATTCCATAATACAGATACAACTAAAAGGTCTTATTAATGTAGAAAGACAAAGATCCTGGACATACGACCCTACAATACTAAAGCAACCAGGTATACAAACTAAAATATTAAAGAGTCTGGAAGAGTACTGGAAATTAAACGTAGACCCTGCAATCAACCCAGTAATCATATGGGCTGCACATAAGCCATATATTAGAGGGTTACTTATAAAGGAAAAAGCTTTATATATAAAACAGAGAATGTTTGCGGTAGCTACCTTGCAACAACAGATTGCACTTTTGGAAAAGGCACATCAAAATACATTATCCCAACTATCACTAGACACATTGACAAATAAAAGAAAAGAACTGGCTAAAATTTTATCTGATAATTCAGTGAGGTCCATTTTATTTAGGTAGACCTCAGCAGTGCATTGTGGCTCCTTCAACAAAGGATACCAAAGGAATTAAGCAAATTTGTTAAGAGATGTATATTTGAAAGTTGTTTAAAATATGAATCATGAAAGAAAAAAATGTGGGTTTCATGTCCCTTTAAATTATGTAGAGCAAATGTAAACTTAAAGATTTTAAGGGATACTAATACATCTAAACTTACAAATAAACAATTAAGACTTAACTCTATTACCAAATCCATTAGGGGATCTTTAGAGAATCATAATATATATGACACTTGGACGACATTATATGGACAAACAAATGACCACACATACTACTCACCTGCACATAAAACATATACCAAACTCGACTATATATTTATTAGCCAAATTCTATTACCAAACCTAATCTCTTCATCCATTCACGCCTCAGTATGGTCAGACCATTCCATAATACAGATACAACTAAAAGGTCTTATTAATGTAGAAAGACAAAGATCCTGGACATACGACCCTACAATACTAAAGCAACCAGGTATACAAACTAAAATTTTAAAGAGTCTGGAAGAGTACTGGAAATTAAACGTAGACCCTGCAATCAACCCAGTAATCATATGGGCTGCACATAAGCCATATATTAGAGGGTTACTTATAAAGGAAAAAGCTTTATATATAAAACAGAGTAGGTTTGCGGTAGCTACCTTGCAACAAGAGATTGAACTCTTGGAAAAGGCACATCAAAATACACTATCCCAACTATCACTAGACACATTGACAAATAAAAGAAAAGAACTGGCTAAAATTTTATCTGATAATTCAGTGAGGTCCATTAATAAATTAAAAACATACTATTTCCTATATGCAAACAAGCCAGATAGATATCTGGCCCATAAGCTAAGAGAAAGAACAAAATCTTTCACAATAGCACAAATTCAAAAACCAGATGGTACTATGACATCTCATCTGCAAGAAATTACAGAATGTTTTGCCAAATATTATGAATCTCTGTATGATGGGAAGAAGGTGGGTCAATCCCCCCAGATAGAGACCCTAAGAAATAAACTACTAATGTTAGCGAATCTGCCAAAATTAGACAAAGCGGACGCAGAGGCACTGGATACAGAGATCTCTGATACTGAGGTGTCTGCAGCTATTAAAGATCTTAAAATAGGAAAGGCAGCAGGTCCCGATGGATTTTCAGGAGACTACTACAAGCTATTTAGAACCAATTTGACTTCCCACCTACATAAATTTTGTAAAGATGTCATGTCAGGCACGCCGGTTCCCTCTGAACTTTTACAGGCCAAGATAGTAGTAATCCCTAAGCCAGGGAAAAACCCCAAAATAGTACAAAATTATAGGCCAATTTCCTTAATTAACCAAGATCTCAAGATTCTCACCAAAATCCTAGCAAACAGGCTTAAACAATACTTACCTTCATTGATCCATCCTGATCAGGTAGGGTTTATTAAAGATAGGGAGGCCCCTGATAATGTAAGACGCATAGTGACGCTGATAGAATATCTGAAGGGAACAGAAACGCCTTCTCTGCTCCTTTCTCTGGATGCGGAGAAGGCGTTTGACAGAGTAGATTGGCAATATATGATGGCAGTTCTCGAATATATAGGATTCGGTAGTAAATTTAGGGGGGCAATCAAAAATATATACACAAATCCAGTCGCAACAATTAGGGCAGCGGGATATCAGTCTCGACCTATCAATATATTGAATGGAACTCGTCAGGGATGTCCGTTATCTCCACTTTTATTTGCGTTGTGCATAGAACCTTTGGCGTCTTGTATTCGCAACTCTAAGGATATCCATGGGGTTAAATTAAATAAAGGGGAACAAACACTAACTTTATTTGCAGACGATATCTTGCTTACAATTACAAAACCAATGCTTTCCCTCCCTAGTTTGTACCAATTATTAGAAGATTTTTCCAATGTTTCGGGTTTCAAAATAAATTTGGATAAATGCAAAGCACTCCCTCTATCATTATCAACACACACACAAAAGTTGATAGAAGCGAACTTTGATTTTAAATGGGTTAATCATTCCCTAAAATATCTAGGCATACAAATCACACAAAATTGATGAAAATGATATAAACAGGGTGCTGAAAACTTTAATTGTTTTAAGAATACTAGGACATTGTAACCCAGCACACTGTTTTATTATGTTGTATTTGATGTGATCCATGACAATAAAAATTATTTCAACTAAATTATGTAGAGCAGTGTTTCTCAACCGCGGTCCTCAAGTACCCCCAACAGGCCAGGTTTTCATTATAGCTGATCTAGAGCACAGGTGAAATAATCAGCTGAGCAGGTTAGTAACCATGGTTACTGATCAGCTGATTATTTTACCTGTGCACTGGTTCAGCTATAATGAAAACCTGGACTGTTGGGGTTACTTGAGGATTGTGGTTTAAAAACACTGATGTAGAGGGAGCATAAGAAATGAATAATAATATACAAATGCATCCGGCATTAAAGAGGTTAAAGTAACATATGTCCATTTTTAATTTATTCGACTCTAAACTGCTATTAAAAATATAAATTGTTATAAGGAAACATACACAGAACAAAATATAATTGATTTGAAATCTAGTCTCACCTCTATTTCTTCGCTCATATCATTGCTGGTTTGCCGGACCGTTTCCTCGATCACACTGAAATGACATTACCAATATGATTAAGTTTTGTTTTTTTATATTTTAATATTTTTATTGAGGGTACAATTATTTTTTTTTAACAAGCAGTGGTTGCAAATTACAATCAACATTACTTATATACATTGCATATTCAAAGACATGAGATGCGCCCAAAGTAAAATAACCTTTCCCCTCATTTTTCTCCCCTAACCTAGATTCAGTGGATCACTCTTGGATCCTTAGTATGACAAAATTCTTTTTAGGGGTTTAAAAGAAAAGAACAAAAAACAAACAACAAACAAAAAATGCATCTCTAAAGTAATAATGCTGTAAAGACTTTCCTGTCCTAAAATAACAACTAAAATGATGCAAAAACCTTAATTGGGAGCTCTCATATTCATTTTAAGCTTTAACATAAATAGGATTGAAACCAGGCCCTAAATATTGGGAGACAATAGTTAAGAAAAGGTAAAACTTCCAGATCTACCTCCTTCCTCTCTAGGATAGCAGTTTGTGTCAATTCAATTTTGAGAAAACATAATGAGTTGCGGTGCCCCACAGATACAATGCTTTATAAGATTGCGTGTTGGATTTTGTTTTTTGCCAAGAACAATGTAGTAATGAATTATCATATATATGGGATAACACAATGAAGAAAAACTCTCTCATTCTGAATGCCAGTAATCAGTGCTACAATTTAAAAAACTCAGGACCCCATTTGTGTGGTATATTGTAGGATACTTCCCTAGGGGCCCCCCACGTAACCCCCAGGAAACATACAGATATAAATAAGGGCAATACAGGAGCGATGTTGCGTCCTGAGCAATATTAGGAGAGAACAGACAACCATCACATTATTCATAAGTGGTTAGTAGGCATAGAAAACAGTGCAACAAAAATAAACTTATTAGACTAACCTCAGAGATCCAACCCTCTTAGATTCAAGCCTTTTGCAAACAAGTATGTCCCCCTCCCCGGCTCCGGCCGTAAGCCGCAGGAAGTAAGCTATGTAAATAATAAGTGAAGGCCTCATTGGCGCCCTTCCAGCTTGGCAATATAATTAACAATAATGAGATATGTGGAAACACTAAAACTGCGTCATTACAGGATAGATTATATACTCAAGTGCACTATGGACAACATTTAGAACAAAAACAGTTTGGAGTTAGTTGTAACTCTCCCTTAACATGTAGTGAACCATGTACACCCGGCAAGAGCCTGCACTAAGTTCCAGCTTCTGCTGTCCACACATAGTCCTTAGAAGAAAACAGCGTCCCAACACCCCAAACCTGACCTCCCGGGTTGCAGATATAATATCGATTTGAGTTAGCTAATTTAAGGTCGTTCACATTCAAGTTCACAGAAAGGGATACCTCAGCAGAGCCTAGCTGGTTATACGAAAGTCCCAAATTAACAGGCTTGGTAATGCATGCTGAAGCTGGGATCAGTCCGGTTCCTAAGGCAGCCCGGGAGTATGCCCCGAGCCCTCTCACCGGCTCTGCCCTTGTCAAGGTTCCGTTTAACGCTAGGGGCTTTGTAGCTATATCACCTGCCTTCTTTTCTGCTATGGTTACGCTGTTGGTTGCAGGCATCTTTTTGAGTGAAGACTCGACATCGACAGCATCCTCTGATTTAGCCTTCTCATAGGCTCCCGCCACATGGTCTGTCAGTTGTGAAGTAAGGTGTAAAGGTCCCCTTGCACACATAAGTGTCAACGGAGGTCCGGTAGTTTTAAGTGTCTCTAGGTTGGGGTTGGGTTCTTTCTCCGCAGATATAGGAGCTTGCTTGTGCTGTTTCTGCTGTTGATAAACCTGCATGAAATAGTCCCAAGGAGCCTTTGCAAGTAAAGTCTGGAAGCAACGTTCCAATCTTTCCATGTGGTAATCAAAGCGTGCTTGCAGGCCTATTTCCTGTGTGGTAGCCATTTTTTCAGTGCAGGGATGAGGAATAGGTAAAGATATCTTCCCGTTTTCAGGTGCTTTTTTGCTGGTAGAGTTTTGCATAGGATTGTGTAACTCTAACGAGATTTGTGGAGCCCCAATTAAGGCAAAAAAACCCTTGGTACACCGAGGGGGGTGGCGCTGCCTATGTATGAGCCGCTGCTCTAGGCCTTCTACGTCCGATGCTAAGCTCCAACTTCACGAATACAGCGCGAATTTCCCAATAAATTCAGATGCTGACAGGCAGACTTGTTCATGTACACGGATGTTGAAAAACTTTTGCTGTAAATATCCGTTTTATCGGCGGATATCAGGATTTCTGTAAGAGCTCAGGGAAAATGCGACTGTGTATAGCCGCAGTTCGGACACGCCCCCCAATATGATTAAGTTTTATCTAGAAAAGGATCTAAACAAAACACAATCACCTAGATTACGAGTTGTGCGTTTGTGTTTTAACACTGAAAATATGTGATTTTCAGCGTTAAAACAGCACCGCAGCCATTACAAGTCTTGTCAGTATAGGTGTACCGCAAGCCTTTTAGCCTGTAACGCAAAGTCAGTACCGCACTCGTAAAAATTTCATTTTTTCATGGGATTCCCATAGCGCTGCTATTACAAGTTTTGCGGTGAGGCTAAAAAACCTGCGTTACAGCCTAAAACGACAAGATCCATAATGCCATCTAAAAGCAGTAGTTATGGGTTTTACGCTACAAATCTGTTACATGAAACTCATAACTAAACTGCTACAAAGTACACTAACACCCATAAACTAGCTAATAACCCCTAAACCTCCGCCCTCCCGCATCGCAAATACTATATAAATATTATTAACTATACTTAAGTTATTAAGCCCTACACTGCCGCCACTATAATAAACCTATTAACCCCTAAACCGCAAGCCCCCCACAATGAAATATACTAAAATAAACTATTAACCCCTAAACTGAAAGCCCCCACATCGCAATAAACTAAATTAAACTACAAACCCCTAAACCGCCCCCCTTAACTTTAGATTCAAATTACAATTTCCCTATCTTAAATTAAAGGGACACTCAATCAAAATTAAACTTTCATTATTCAGATAGAGCAGCCATTTTAAACAACTTTCCAATTTACTTCCATTAACAAAATGTGCACAGTCTTTTTATATTTAAACTTTCTGAGTCACCAGCTCCTACTGAGCATGTGCAAGAATAAGTGTGTATGCATTTGTAAATGGCTGATGGCTGTCACATGGTACGTGTATGCATTTGTGAATGGCTGATGGCTGTCACATGGTACAGGGGGAGTGGAAAAAGACATAACTTTTAAAATTGTCAGAAAAAAAATCTACTATTCATTTGAAGTTCAGACTAAGTGGTATTGCATTGTCTTGTTATCTTGCATTTGTTGATTATGCAAATCTACTGTGTTGACTGGTACTTTAAATTTAAACTTACCTGTCAAATTAAAAGAACTAAGTTTAAACTAACAATAAAAATAATATAATTATTAAACTAAAATTAAACTAACTACCAATTAAATTAAACTAAACTACACATTAAAAAAATCCTAACACTACTCAAAAAATTACAAACCATCTAATTACAAAGAATAAAAAAGACTAAATTACAAAAAAATAACAAACACTAAATTATGAAAAATAACAAACGAAATTATCCAAAATAAAAAAGAATTACACCTAATCTAATAGCCCTATCAAAATAAAAAAGCCCAACCAAAATAAAAAAAAAACCCTAGCACACAATAAACTACCAATAGCCCTTAAAAGGGCCTTTTGTAGGGCATTGCCCTAAGTTAAACAGCTCTTTAACCTGTGAAAAAAAATACAAAGACCCCCCAACAGTAAAACCCACCACCCAACCAACCCCCTAATATAAAAAAACCTAACTCTAAAAAAAAACCTAAGCTACCCATTGTCCTGAAAAGGGCATTTGTATGGGCATTGCCCTTAAAAGGGCATTTAGCTCTTTTACAAGCCCAAACCCTAAATTAAAAAAAAAGCCTGATATCCCATTGATTCCTATGGGAGAATAAAGTTACGTTTACCCTAACACCCTAACATGTACCCCGAGTCTAAACACCCCTAATCTAAGGCTCCGACAATGCTGCCACCTACATTATACTTATTAACCCCTAATCTGCCACCCTGACACCGCCACCACCTACATAAAGTTATTAACCCCTATCCTGCCACTCCCTGACCCCACCGCAACTAAATAAATGTATTAATCCCTAAACATCTGGCCTTCCACATCACTAGCACTTACTAAACCTATTAACCCCTAAACCACCAGCCCCCCACATCGCCATAAACTAAATTAACCTATTAACCCCTAAACCTAACAACCCGCTAACTTTATATTAAATATTAACTCATCCATATCTTATAATAAATTTAAACTTACCTTTAAAATTAAATTAAACCATATTAAACTAATAATTAACCTATTCTATTATAATAAAATTACATTAAAATATATTAAACTATTAATTAACCTAGCCTAACTATTATAATAAAATTACATTAAACTATATTAAAATAAAAATTAATCTAACATAACTTTTAAACTAAAGTTACATTAAACTATATTAAATTAATAATTACTCTAACCTAACTTTTATACTAAAATTACATAAAAGTACAAATTAAAATAACTATATTATATATTTAAACACCTAACCCTAATCAAATAATTTAAATCTACACTAAAAAATTACTAAGTTACAAAAAACTAACAACTAAGTTACAAAAAATAACAAACACTAAGTTACACAAAAAATAAACACTAAGTTACAAAAAATAAAAAATAAATTATCAAAGCTTTAAACTAATTACACCTAATCTAAGGGCCCTATGAAAATAAAAAAAGCCCTCCCCCCAAAATAACCCCCCCCCCCAACCTACAATAAACTACAAATAGCCCTTAAAAGGGCCTTTTGCTGGGCATTGCCCCAAAGGAATCAGCTCTTTTACCTGTAAAAAAAAATACAAACACCCCCCAACAGTAAACCCACCACCCACACAACCAACCCCCCAAATAAAAAGCTACCTAACAAAACACCTAAGCTCCCCATTGCCCTGAAAAGGGCATTTGGATGCGCATTCCCCTTAAAAGGGCATTTAGCTCTTTTGCAGCCCAAGTCCTAGTCTAAAACTAAAACCCACCCAATACACCCTTAAAAAATCCTAACACTAACCCCAGAAGATTTACTTACATTATTTAAGATCTGACATCCATCCTCCAAGAAGCCGGGAGAAGTCCTCAATGAAGCGGCCAAAGTCTTCATCCAAGCCCGCAGAAGTCTTCATCCAGACGGCATCTTCTATCTTCATCCATCCGGAGCGGAGCGGCTCCATCTTCAAAACATCCGACGGGGAGCATCCTCTTCTTTCCGACGTCTACCATCAAATGAAGGTTCCTTTAAATAACGTCATTCAATATGGCGTCCGTTAGATTCCGATTGGCTGCTAGAATTCTAACAGCCAATCGGACTTAAGGTTGAAAAAATTCTAATGGCTGTTGCAATCAGCAAATAGGATTGAACTTGCATTCTATTGGCTGATTGGCATAGCCAATAGAATGCAAGCTCAATCCTATTGGCTGATTGGATCAGCCAATAGGATGAAAGCTCAATCCTATTGGCTGATTGCAACAGTCAATATGATTTTTTCTAAGGAATCTAAGGGACGCCATCTTGGATGACGTCATTTAAAGGAACCTTCATTCGTCGGGTAGTCGTCGGAAAGAAGAGGATGCTCCCCGTTGGATGTCTTGAAGATGGAGCCGCTCCACGCCGGATAGATGAAGATAGAAGATGCCGTCTGGATGAAGACTTCTGCGGGCTTGGATGAAGACTTCAGCCGCTTCGTGGAGGACTTCTCCCATCTTCTTGGAGGATGGATGTCGGATCTTCAAAACTGTAAGTAAATCTTCTGGGGTTAGTGTTAGAATTTTTTATGGGTTTATTGGGTGGGTTTTAGTTTTAGATTAGGACTTGGACTGCAAAAGAGCTAAATGCCCTTTTAAGGGCAATGCCCATCCAAATGCCCTTTTCAGGTTTTTTTAGGTAGCTTTTTATTTGGGGTGTTGGTTGTGTGGGTGGTGGGTTTTACTGTTGGGGGGGTGTATTTTTTTTTACAGGTAAAAGAGTTGATTTCTTTGGGGCAATGCCCCGCAAAAGGCCCTTTTAATGGCTATTTGTAGTTTATTGTAGGTTAGGGTTTTTTTTTATTTTGAGGGGGATTTTTTATTTTCATAGGGCCCTTAGATTAGGTGTAATTAGTTTAAAGCTTTGATAATTTCTTTTTTATTTTTTGTAACTTACTGTTTATTTTTTTGTGTATCTTAGTGTTTTATATTTATTGTAACTTAGTTGTTAGTTTTTTGTAACTTAGTAATTTTTTAGTGTAGATTTAAATTATTTAAGTAGGGTTAGGTGTTTAAATATATAATATAGTTATTTTAATTTGTAGTTTTATGTAATTTTTGTATAAACGTTAGGTTAGATTAATTTTTATTTTAATATAGTTTAATGTCATTTTAGTTTAAAAGTTAGGTTAGATTAATTATTAATTTAATATAGTTTAATGTAATTTTAGTTTAAAAGTTAGGGTAGATTAATTTTTATTTTAATATAGTTTAATGTAATTTTATTATAATAGTTAGGGTAGGTTAATTAATAGTTTAATGTAGTTTAATGTAATTTTATTATAATAGTTAGAATAGGTTAATTATTAGTTTGATATAGTTTAATTTAATTTTAAAGGTAAGTTTAAATTTATTATAAGATAGGGATGAGTTAATATTTAATATAAAGTTAGGGGGTTGTTAGCTTTAGGGGTTAATAGTTTAATTTAATTTATGGGCGATGTGGGGGACTGGCGGTTTAGGGGTTAATACATTTATTTAGTTGCGGTGGGCTCCAGAAGCAGCAGGATAGGGGTTAATAACTTTATGTAGGTGGCGGCGGTATAGGGGGTGGCAGATTAGGGGTTAATAAGTATAATGTAGGTGGCGGTGGGCTCTGGGAGCGGAGGAACAGGGGTTAATAACTTTATTAGAGTGACTGTGGGCTCTGGGAGCGGCAGTTTAGGGGTTAAACAGTTTAGTATAGTGTGGGTGTTTAGTGACAGTATACAAATAAAGCTGGGAAAAAGCCGGAGAGTAGCGAGATCGATGACTGTTAAATAACAACAGTCCGCTGCTCATCACCCCGTACTTGGTGCACGGCTTTTTGACAGCTTTTTTGTTAAATATGGAGAGCATATTCAGGTCCGCGGCCACGATGTTAGGCGAGCGTATTGGTGCCGGCGAATGCAGCACAGTTGACGGCTTTATAAATAGGCCTCTTGGTCTACATTGGAAGATATCAACTAATGAATTTGTATCCAAAGTTTCTACTGATGAAAAGCCATACACTAGACGTGGAGTTTTATAAATTATTAACAGTCTTTATGACCCACTGGGGTCTGTTGCAAAGGTGACCGACATTGAAGGAAAACCACATGAAGGATTTATCAGCAACCGAGTAGAACGCATTAGGAGATCAACAAAACCAGAGCAATGGTATTACATACCTACTGACCAAAATACTGCAGATCTTGCAACCAGGTCATTAACTTCAGCACAATGCATGAAATTGACATGGTTGACAGGACCCGCATTCTTGTTACACTCTATAGATACAACATCAACCAGCACTACATTTGAGTTTGTGGGACCTGATAAAGAGAACCATCTTCAAGCTACTACACTTGATACCAGTGTACCTGGTCTTGGATTACAGAAGTTGTACTTCTTCTATTTCACATAGACTGTGATTATACTCATAGACACTGGTTGACAATTTGTAAGGATTACAATAGAGAGATGACTACAGGGAACAGTGCCAGCCCTGCTATTAATCATGAATACTCATGTGAAAATAACATGGACTTATGTTTGCAATTGCATTTTGTATATTTTTCTCTCTTTCTTTGTCTTGCAGGTCTCATGGATAAAGAGGTTTCAATCAACATTTGTATGTTTATTGTTAATTGGTTGATTTATATAGTGGTATCTACAGATACCAGACGGGGAGTGTTCTGTCCATATTTTCATATGTACATCTTTAAGTGCAATTTTAGTTCTTGTGCTCCCTCAAGTGTTATTTTTTATTATTGTACAGGTAGCCCTCAGTTTACGCCGGGGTTAGGTTCCAAAAGGAATGGTTGTAAATCGAAACCGTTGTAAATTGAAACCCAGTTTATAATGTAAGTCAATGGGAAGTGAGGGAGTTAGGTTCCAGGCCCCTCTAAAAATTGACATAAGTAACACCTAATACATTATTTTTAAAGCTTTGAAATGAAGACTTTAAATGCGAAACAGCATTATTAACCTAATCAAATAGATTGTATCATCATTAAACTAAGTTTAATGAACAAAAACATTTGCTAAACCGCACCTAATAAAATTATCACACAAACACAGACTGTATCATCATGAATCTAAGTTTAATGAACAAAAACAAAATAATCACACACCAGACTGTATCATCATCAAACTAAGTTTAATGAAGAAAAATGTTTTTTACTTGCATTTTTCTGCAGTTAAGGGAAGTGGCTACTAGATCTTGTTCCTTTAAAAACGGCTCCATTGCTCAGGTCTGGTTATACACTGATTTCAGCCTGCCTGTGTTTAATCACACAACAGACTGTATCATCATCAAACTAAGTTTAATTAATAAAAACGTTTTTTTACTTGCCTTTTTCAGCAAACAGTTCTCTGCATTGAGTCTGCAGCTAAGGGAAGTGGCTGCTAGATCTTGTTCCTTTGAAAGCTGATCCATTGATCACGTCTGGCTTGCTTTTCTTTGCATATGTTTGCTGCAACACAAGCGGACAGCTCCACCTACTGGCTATTTTAATGTATGCATGTGCTAATGCTTTCAATAGCAGTCAATGCTTTTCAATAGCAAAAAAAAGGGCGTTATTCTGAAACGGCGCAAATTGAACCGTCGTAAACCGAGAACCACCTGTATTTAATTCAATGTATATTCTCTGTTCTACCTCTGACCCTTTGAGGTCACTTCCTGCCTCCATTTTAGTTTCACTTTGTGTGTGTAAATTAGTTTCATTTTGTGTGTATAAAGTTTGCTATTACTTTCTGCTAATAGCTTTGCAGAGGCAAATTCTTTTTACCTGGCAATTACCACTTCTGGAACCTCAGAATTCTTTATTTGCATCAATAAAGCATGAAGGATTCACAAATATCTGCTGTGGAATTTGTCTGAGTTAAGCCACTGCTGGATTCTACTAAACTGTAAGTAGGATTGCATGTCTAAACTTTCCATCAGAAGGCAGTCATCTTGCAAAGAGTAGATGAAAACAGAATAGAAGAAGTGTAAAGGCTGCCCTGCTCCTATCACTACTGAAAAGGCTATCCCTATGCTTCAGCTCTTTTGCTATCAGTATTTACTTTAATAAGATCCAGAAGAGCAAAGTCAGATGAGTGAAATGTTCTTTGGGAGGTTCCTAGAGCAAATTCAAATAGCTATTGATGTAAATTAGAGATAAGACTGTGAACCATCGAGAATTGAAGAAAACATTTGCCCCTTGACTGAGTATATATAAATGTATACACCACTGTGGGTCTGGGTGTCAGCTGAAGACAGGGGAGATCTAGACATTCAGACAGGAAACAAACTGTTTGTCTTTGTTAATTATAAAAAAAAACATACTTTAATAAAATAGGGCAGATGTTCTTGTAAAATGATTGCATCTTGGTTCATAATGAAGATTTCATCCAGATAAATTATTTGTCAAAAACCTCTCACACATAACAAGGGCCCGTTGGTTTGGAATTCACAGACCTGGAATCAAAAGAAGGCAGATGAACTGCCAGCTTTGATCTTTTAAGAAAAAAAAACATTAAGTGACACTGACTATGAGTAGATTAATTTTGTTAATTTAGGATAATACATAAACGTCAGTCGCTGTGTAGCATCATTTCTCAAAAGAAATAAATACCCGCCATTTTGAAATATAGTTATGTAACATATAAATTTTACTCTGAGATTTATGATTGGCCTTGAAACACCAGTTTATTATAATTTCTAAAAAAAAAAACATGGTAATTATAGAATTAAAAAAAATCTAAATTTTCATTTTTAACTAGAATATCTCTTTAAATAACTATGACCAACATCCCAAAAGACTTAAATTTGTATTGCAGGTTGTTTGTTTAATTTTATTGATTTTAATGTTATTGAGAAACTGAAGAAGGGGTGCCAATTAAATTAGAATTGCACAAAACAAAAATCTCTAGATTTTCAATAGTTTTTGCTGAGACTTTGTCAGGTTTCCTTATCTGTCTGACAAAGATCAGCTTCTCGATAGTGCACAGGAGAAGGGCCACGCTAACCTGAAAGTGCAGGGCGCACTACAAGATGCCAGGCATGCTAACTCTGAACTGGATTCTCCTGAGAAATATGTAGCCCTCACCTCAAGTATAAAGTGCGCTATCTGCTGTTGGCCTGGAAGGTTTGCACCCGGGCGTGAAGATACTGAATAATATACCCCTTCTTACCGGGCTTCCATCTACCGATCCCAAGGTAAGTTCTGGATTATATCACTAAGACTCTACTCTGAACCTATACAGTGGATATAAAAAGTCTACACACGGGGGGGCGGAGTCTGGAGCGCCCAAGAATGGCCGCACAATTTCACTGCTCCGGTCCTGGTTATGCCTTAAACAGCTTTACTCCTGTTATACTTAAGAAATAATTCCTAAGAAACCTCTCAAGCATATCCTGAACTCTTGGCTACTAGCGGGCGAAAGCTGAATTTAACCCTGGGTGTTATTCCCTGGACCCAGAACCGGAGCTTCACCTTGAGTACACAGAAGCGGAGGCCATTTTTCTTACATCCTCGTGGCTGCAGAACTTTTGTAATCTAGCCGGGCTCCCATTCTACACTGAAGTTTGTCTTCACCTCTTTTGACCCCCCGGCGGGTACCCCTTGTGGGCCTGTCGTTAGGCAACAGTGCTACTTACCAGTCACTGTTATAATTTAATCAACGGGGCCGTACCTACTATCGCACCAGATGGAGTCTGGGGGAGCAAATCTGCTTGCGCTAATCGCTGAGATCCTGGATGGTCACTTTGTGCGGCTTGAGAGAGCAGTGGATGCGGCTTGGAAGAGAGACAGAGACCTAATCCAACTGAGCAACACTGAAGATGCGAGTGCAGTGTCACCTAAGCTGGAGCCTACTATGGACAGGTGCCTCTCACCAACATCACAGTTTGACTTACCTCCCATGCCCATTGCTGTAAAAAGAAAAAAGTTGATGGCGTTTGATGTTGGGAACCCAGACAAGCCGGTTGAGACGGATCTCGCTGCTCCTGCCCAATCTGCTATTGCCCCCCGTGGTGTGCGCGAGGCGCTGCAGAACAGATTGGCCTGCATGAAGCTAAGGCCCTTCTACATTGTCCCACCGGCAGCTATTCAAGATGCACAAAGCACGCAGCAGGCGCTGCAAAGGGTATGGCATATGCCCGATACGGCTCACACTTTAGTTATGGCTCTACACAGTTCAACAGATAGCCTACCTCAGAATCGCAGGCAACGTTCTAGAAGTGTGTGTGTCAAAATAGGGGTAGGCTAGACATTAACAAATGCATGGGCAGAGGAGTTGAGCATTCACCTTATACCTCCATCACCTACCAAATTGACTCATGTAATCTAACATGGACTGCTTTAAGAAACACTGTTCAAGGTATCAATACTCAGAACTGCAAAGTCTTGTTTATTTTGTTTTACTGTCCTTACTAGGCATATTTTTCTAACCACAATCTATTTGTTATTGTTATTACTATTATTGCTACTGTTTCAGCTAATCATAACTCTTCCAATACTGTTAGCCTAGCTTACCATAGATACTTTTCTTGGTGGGACTGCACATCATTAGTTGCTGGGTTAGTATATAAACGCAGGGCAAGCAAATATGCCTATAATGTTTCTGCTATATGGCTATTAGCCACATTTTCCAAGCTTTACGGTCTATAATTCCTACAGTGATTGTGAACCTATCAGGCTGAGATGTTATCAAACCCTAGGAACATCATATTGAGGACATTTATCTCTCACTATCCAGCAGGTTGATGTAATAGCAGCTGAATGTTTGCCTACCATGTTTATTACATGCCGTATATTGTAAAAGTGCTGCTGCTGTGACTCTAAATTACCCTGTTCACACAACTAATTGTTGATGTTTAACCCGTTTCTCATGTATATTTGCAGGTCAAATATATTTAATCTCCCTCACCTTGTGTCAACAAATTGACCAATGTTATCTTATACTCTGGTCCTCTGAGACACATATAAATATTCTATTTTCCATTTCCTATTGGCACGCACTGGGTCGCGTTGTCTGCGGCCGAGATGGCGGGACCCTGTGTGTGTCTGGGGGTGCGCAGTTGTCTCATGACCCATATATAGGCACTAATGGCCTTAATAATAACACCTCTTAAGAAACCTCACCATTGGTTTACAAATAGGTTCCCTTACAGTATACAATAACTCACATTTTTGTCTCTACCAGACATTCCATTGTTCTATCTCTTTAATAGCTATAGCGTTAGTTTTGTATATGTATAGAATAATTCATATGTGTGCATGCCCTCCATGCTTCCCTGCCTAATACCTATTACCCTTGGAATAGTAACCTATATCCCTTGTTCCTATTGTTCTCCCCCACAACTTTATGTAGCTCCTATGTTGATAAACTGACCCCTATGGTAGATTTCCAGCTGGGATTCTTCACCCTAGGCTCCTCTGGTAAACACACTAGATTGTAAAGAAATCTTATTTTCCCCATACTTAACAAACACACCATGAAATATAATAAAATTCTGAGGTTTCAAGGCTGAGGTCCATGAGAGGCCTCTGAGCATGGGGGTAACCTTCAGTTAAAAATGTTCATTACTATTTGTGATGGGGTCCTAGAGTGACCTCTTAGATTGGTAAGAAGGTTTAATGTTGGTATTGGCATTTCCTTGAATTATTGTTCCTTTTTTTTTTTTTTTTTTCTATCTCTGCAGCAAGTTCTTTTGTTTTCTGATTTGCTTAGTATAACTGAGACTGCAGGTATTGACTATCACTGTGTAACCCATATAAGGCATCGTGTCATAAGCATATTCAGTTTCATGTTATATATCGCTGCAATTTTGTATATGTATGCCAATTTATTACCTCAATAAAAATAAAATTAAATAAAAAAAAAAAAAGTCTACACACCCCTGTTAAAATGTCAGGTTTCTGTAATGTAAAAACATGAGACAAAGATAAATCATTTCAGAACTTTGTCCACCTTTAATGTGACCTATAAACTGTAAAAACAAACTGAAATCTTTTAGGTGGAGGGAAGTAAAAATAATAAAAAAAAAATAATATAGTTGCAACAACACTAATACTTTGTTGAAGCACCTTTTTATTTTATTACAGCACTCAGCCTTTTTGGGCATGAGTCTATCAGCATGGTACATCTTGACTTGGCAAGATTTGCCCACTCTTCTTTGCAAAAACACTCCAAATTTGTCAGATTGCGAGGGCATCTCCTGTGCACAGCCCTCTTCAGATCACCCCACAGATTTTCGATCGGATTCAGGTCTGGGCTCTGGCTGGGCCATTCCAAAACTTTAATCTTCTTCTGGTGAAGCCATTCCTTTGTTGATTTGGATGTATGCTTTGGGTTGTTGTCATGCTAAAAGATGAAGTTCCTCTTCATGTTCAGCTTTCTAGCAGAAGCCTGAAGGTTTTGTGCCAATATTGACTGATATTTTCAAATGTTCATAATTCCCTCTACCTTGACTAAGGCCCCAGTTCCAGCTGAAGAAACACAGCCCCAAAGCATGATGCTGCCACCACTATGCTTTACTGTGGGTATGATGTTCCTTTGGTTATGTGCAGTGTTGTTTTTGCGCCAAACATATCTTTTGGAATTATGGCCATAAAGTTCAACCTTATTTTCATCAGACCAGAACAAATTTTCCCACATGCTTTTGGGATACTTCAGATGTGTTTTTGCAAAATTTAGCCGGGCTTGGATGTTTTTCTTCCTATGAAAAGGCTTCCGTCTTGGCACTCTAACCCATAGCCAAAACATATGAAGAATACAGGAGATTGTTGTCACATGTACCACACAGCCAGCACTTGCCAGATATTCCTGTAGCTCCTTTAATGTTGCTGTAAGCCTCTTGGCAGCCTCCCAGACCAGTGATCTTCTTGTCTTCATCAATTTTGAAGGGACGTCCAGTTATTGGTTAATGTCACTGTTGCGCCATATTTTCTCCACTTGATGATGACTGTCTTCACTGTATTCCATGGTATATCTAATGCCTTGGAAATTCTTTTGTACCCTTCTCCTGACTGATACCTTAACAATGAGATCCCTCTGATGCTTTGGAAGCTCTCTGCGAACCATGGCTTAGTCTGCTACTAAGAAAATGTCAGGAAAGACCGACTAGAACAGCTGAACTTTATTTGGAGTTAATCAGAGGCACTTTAAATGATGGCAGGTGTGTATTGACTCCTATTTAACATGATTTTAAATGTGATTTCTTAATTCTGAACATAGTTAGATCTCCAGTTATAAGAGGGTGTGGACACTTATTCGACCACATTATTTTTTTATTTTTTTCTGTTTACTTCCCTCCACCTAAAAGATTTCAGTTTGTTTTTCAATTGAGTTGTACAGTTTATAAGTCACATTAAAGGGGGGAAAAGTTCTGAAATTATTTATCTCTCTTTATGTCTCCTTTACATAACAGAAATCCACCTGTCTTCTTTCAGTCTGTGCTTGAAAATTCTAACAGCACCTCATTAGTTTCCCTAGCTTTTTTTTTACCTTTCTACCTGTGTGCTACCAGCCCTTATCTTCCTGTTGTTGTCTGGCAGGCCCGGACTGGCCACAGGGCATACCGGGCAAAATCCTGGTGGGCCGCTGAGCCTGTGGGCCGCTGGTTGAGTCTGTAACTAAGTGAAGTGACTGAGCTCAGGGGCGGACTGTGTCTTTCTGTTTCTTACATTACACTGCACTCTGCAGCATCTGCATTTCCTTATACAGCACGGCCGTGAGCAGCAGGACATAGATACAGTGGTGGCCGGGAGACTGAGCAGCATCCTTAACTTACTCAGTTACTCACAGTCGGTCGCTCAGCTGTATAGGAATTAGGAAAGACAGGTGCTGCTATGTGTTTGAAATTTGAATCAGTGATCCGGCCGGGGGTGGGAACTAACAGGGGCCTCACATGACCGGCATGAACTCTCCCTCCCCCCTAACCTTCATCACTTCCTCCCAGTTAGTCCAGTGGCGCGCGCGGGAAGAGTGCGAGGGAAGCAGCGAGCTGAGCGAGGAAGGTAGCAGCAAGGCTGGGCTGGTAAGTCACAGTCCCAAAAAAGTGTCTGGTGAGGAATTGCTGATGTATGCCCTGTGCCGCCTGCGCCAAGACCAAGTAAGTCGTCCAGGGTGTTTGTTTAATACAATAATACAGATGTGTGGCGAGAGTACAAATATGGGTATATGGCGGTAGTCCACCTCCACCCCATTCACAGCTGGTGACGGTGAGCTCATAGCCCGGGGGATGGATGTCTAGGTGGAGTGGATAGGAAGCTGGACAGCCTCTTAAGGATACAGCAGCCTTGCTGTGTGCAACTAGGAAGAAGGCTGCATAACCGCTGCATAACCAGTGTGTTATATTAAGCACTGCAGTCTATATATTGCATTTGCATGTCATTCATAGTTAGATATGGGCTATTGGGCTATATAAGTGACAAATGTTATAGTTGAACTTGTAAGAGAGAGTTTACATTCATAGGTAGTTAGAAACCTTCATATCACATGTTCAACAGATTCAACACACACTACTGCGGCGCCAGGTCTCTGTGCTTGAATTCTAGTAAGAGTTATGTGCACTAATTGGTTAGTTTATTGTCTTGTGTTTACTTTTTTTTCCCCATACCAACCTATATATTATACTTGTAATATTTGATATACGGCTAAATAGAGAATGGGGGGCGGGGAGTGGGCTGCTTTGTCTTAAAATGCCCGGGCCTATTTTTGGTCCCAGTCCGGCCCTGTTGTCTGGCCCCCTGACCTATCTACTTGGACTGTTTTTATTGATCTAATCTCTGGCACTGCATAGAATGTGGATTGATGTACTGGTTGAATTTTGTCTTTTTTTGACTACACTCTGTCTTATCCCATGTTACAACTATGTAAGGACTTCTAAGTTGTGTCCTTTTCCTTCACTCCATTATCTTCATTCACTTTTGGAGACACTGGTGACACTGCATCCTAACTTCCCTAATACTAGGTTCCAATCTGCACCTATCCTCTCATGGTAAATTTTTACCGATTTACAGAGACTTCAATGGTAACAATAATATGGCATCTTTATAGCACTCAAGCCTCAAAGGTGCCAGATATTCTCAATTTCAATGTTACTTTATATTTCTCCTGTGCTCTATGCAGGAGAAAATAAAAGAAAGAGGTTGGAGAAGATGAGATTTAATTGTTACACCATAAACTTTTTTTTATATATACAACCACCACTACTTCATGGAACCAAAATATTTGGGGGCAAAGCAAGAGTAGCAAATGAAAGATAAATAATTCAGTAGTGATGGTAACTGTAGAAACAGAAAACACAGAAGCACAACTAAGAACAGTTGTGCCACTTCCCTGTGCAAAGAGACACAAGATAAAAATATATTTCCATCTCTAGGACAGTCCACTAGCCCCAGTGTCTAGAGTAGTGCATTTTGTACTCTAGGGGACTCCTAGTCAGTAGCTGTTAAAAGGATACTGGGCAGTATTGTGCACATAGAACAAGACACTGTCCCGGTGATGAAAACTGAGGCTAGTGGAATCTCCTTAAGATGGTGATTGAATGCGTGAAGTGGCAGATGGAGCATGGACTGAAAGGAGCCACATCCTAAAATATAGAAATATACCACAGGAGAGGAATAAGAACAAGAGGAAAAAGCTGTCATCCTATTGACTGATTTGAAAAATCAAATCAGCCAATAAAAATGCAAGTGTACCCCTATATAAAGAGGGGAACCTTGAATTCAATCTTCAATGTGCGGCTGGAGAGCAAAAGAGGAGGGAGCTCGCTGTCGCTGGGCCGAAGATGAGGACCGACATTGCCACCGCCATCGCCGATGACCTCGCTGCCACTGCCACTAGGATAAAGATAGAAGATGGACTGCGGCTGGTAAGAAGATGGACCCGCGATGGATGAAGATGGAGCGCCGCCTATCATCATTGGTGAGTACCAATTTTGAGTTTAGAGTTAGGTTTTTGGTGGGCAGAAAAAGAGCTGAATGCCCTTTTAATTGCAATGCCCATCCAAATGCCCTTTTCAGGCAATGGGTAGTTTAGGTTTTTTTCGTTAGTTTTTGTTTTATTTTGGGGGTTGGGAGGTTGCAATGTTAGGGGGTAATTGTTTTATGCTTTAGGTCAATGCCCTACAAAATTCCCTTTTAAGGGCTATTGGTAGTTTATTTGCAGAATAGTTTTTTGGGGTGTTTTCTTGGGGGGTGGCATTTTTGGTCATTTTGTTTTTTGTTATTTTTCTAATGGTTTTTTTTGGTAAATGTTAGGGGGGGTTGTAATTTGTTTTTTTAAGTAATGTTAGTTTTCTTTTAGGGTAGGCAAAGGTTTTATGCTATTTTTAAAGGTAGTTTGTATAGTTAGTATAGTTTTTATTTAATTTATAGGTATTTTAATTGGGGTTAAAATAAGGGTGCTAGGTAAGGGGGTTTAGTTGTTTGTTTATTACTTTATGATGGGGGGGATGGCGGTTTAGGGATTAACAGTTTATGTATTTTGCGATGTGGGGGGATGGAGGTTTAAGGGTTAACAGTTTATTTAGATAGTTTGTGATATGGGGGGGGTGGCAGTTTAGGGGTTAATAGTTTTATTTTGTGTTTGCATTGTTTGGATTAGGGGTTATTAGGCTAGGTGCTTATGGTAGGGTGTTTTTTTCACTTTTTTGTTGTTTTGCGAGTAGGGTTTTAGATTTTTTTCCACTTTTTTTTCTTCATTAATTTCTATGGGAGATCACATACACGCACATGCCAAAACTCCACTACAGTGTTTGCAATTCTTGGGCTAGCACTAGCGTAATTTTTTTTTAACTTGTAATGCGAGCGATCCCAAGAATCGCAAAAGCCATATCGTTAGTGGTGTTTTCACTAACAGTAAATTTAGATTTCCCATGCGACTTGTAATCTGGCCCATAGTTATATATTAATATACTTTTTTCCTCTGTGATTACCTTGTATCTAGCATCTTCTGACAGCCCCCTGATGACATGACTTTTTATTTATTTTCTATTGACTTGCATTTCAGCCAATTAGTGCTCTGTTGTGCTGCCTCTTAAATAACTCCCCGGGCATGAGCACAATGTATATTATGTATATTAATCTAACAATGTTGCTTGTGCGAAGCTGGGGAATGGGTAGTAAAGGGATTATCTATCTTTTTAAACAATAATAATGTTAGTGTAGACTGTCCCTTTAACTTCTATGGGAAATACGTTATCAGGCATGCAATATTCTAATTGTGCTAGAAGTAAGCTGTTTGCGTTAGTCGGGTTAGCGCGAGCACAATAACTTTTTTCTTTCAACTTTATTTTTTCAACTTTCAAAAGTTTACTTCTAGTGCAATTAGCACTAAATATCACTCCACTCGTAATCTGACCCTATATTTTCCTTTGTTGTTACTGATTATTACTGTCTAATATGTTTGAACACAGATTTTTTTTTTTTTAAAGTGCCATAAAACAGGTTGAGATCTGTGCATATTCTAAAAGGGATAATTAAGTAAAAATAGTTTGCATTCTATCATATCAATGGTGGATATAGATGTAGCCATAAAAGGAATTGTGTTTGGGGAGTTAGAGCTGTACAATTCGAACACTTAAAATAAAGTGTTAATGTCGAGGCGCTGCAGTATAAATTTGAAGGTAAAGTAATTAAAGTACATATTATATTTTGTCTCTATCCCATCTTGTTTTATGTCCCTTTAACCACTGGTATAATATTTTTAAAATTTTATTTTCATATTTTAATAAAAAAAAAATGAACATGTTTAAACTTACAAATGCTTAATTATCAGCATGAATAAACATTTCTATGGTCTTATTTAAATTGTGTACAAGTTTCATATTTTAAAAGTGTGACTTTATCTTTTTATTGTTTATTAAACAAAAACGGATAAAGTTTTTAATATTTGAGCTGAGCATTTGCAAGATCTTTAGCATTAAAAAACAATGTGCAAATAGACAAGAAATGCCACTCAAAATAGTGGCCAAATGTGAAGAATTTGAAGACCAAAAACCCTTTGACAAACAGACAAAAAACATGTTTTCATATTAATTGGAATAGAGTGTCAGATTAATGCATTTGTAAAACATAAGATAAATGTGTTGTGGTGTTTTCAAATGTTTTGTAATAGGTTCAAACTCATGTAAAACATTTTGCAAGAGAATTCTGATTGATTGGAATGTACAGTACTTCACTTTTGAATTCTGATTGCCTAATGTTTTCCTTCATCTGTATATTCGTTACAATCATTTCATTGGGATACTTATCATCAGACATAACCCTTTGCATGCCAGAGAGAGACAATGAGGCAGATTTATCAAGTGTTGGGCGGACATAAACCACTGTGGCAGATAATGTCCGCACGACATCGATAAATGCTGACAGCATTTATCATTGCACAAGCATTTTGTGTGAAATGCTTGTGCAATGCCGCCCCCTGCACATTCGCGGCCAATCGGCCGCTAGCAGGGGGCGTCAATTATCCCGATCGGATACAAGATACAGAGGTGGCAGACGAGTTCTTAAGACCGCTGCTTCTTAACTTATGTTTCAGGGGAACCTTTAACTACGGGGGTAGATTGCAGCATCCGATGCTTGATAAATCGACCACATTGAGTATGAGCATTGAAGTGTTTAACAGGAGGTAGCATCCCCAGTGGTATTGACAGCTGAAATATAGTTACGCAGGCATTATTGTCATTACCAACGGGTCAAAATCACAGGTGAGAACAACTTGTTTAGATAAAAATCACCAAGACAAGATTAGCCTAAGAGGTGAACCTGGAAAAAGAGGGACTTGTTTATTTTGTTCATATTTTGCAAATGTTTTTATTCTACCATTTTTATTTATATTATTATTATTGTATTAGAGAATGTTTTTTTTAAAATCACAGAGTTTTTTTTTAGTTGACAAACAACTTATTTCTTGCACTATTGTAGCTTCTGGAACTTAAAGAGATACTAAACCCAGGCAATTTTAAACAACTTTCTAGATTACTCCAATTAAGTGTAGCCACCCAGGGTTTTGAACCAAAAATGGGCCAGCTCTTAAACTTAGATTTCTGCATTTTCAAATAAAGATAGCAAGAGAACAAAGAAAAATTGATCATTGGAGTAAATTAGAAAGTTGCTTAAAATTGCCTGCTCTATCTAAATAATGGAAAAAAATTGGGTTTAGTGTCCCTTTAATGAATTTTGCTTAAGACATTCATCAAACAAGAGGTTTACTTACTTGATTCTGTGACGTCTCTTTAAGTAAAGGAAACTGGACAGGATAATCAGTACAAAACCAACCAGACAAATCGGCAAATAAAGCCCAAGATTCATGGAGTTCGTACCAGAATTTTTTTCTGCATCTATATAAATAAAACACATTTTATTGTGCTCTTATCTGATTTAAAGCTTGGAACAAAACGGTTATTTAACAAGAGCTGATGGAATTTCTAAATGTATGTAGCAAAAAAATAATGTTCCAGCAGTGTTGTTTTTCTGTAATATCATTATTTATTGTTAAAAATAATTTGTGTAACTTCATCAAAGCCTTTATTATTACTGTATTTATTATTAATTCATTCAAACAGCTGTATGATCTTCAACTAGCCAGGAACCTGCCCCCCATGAGAAGATGAGTATACAATTAATTTGTTTATGTTGTCCCTATGGGGCATATTTAACAATGTGCGAGCGGACATGATACAAAGTAGCGTATCATGTCCACTGCACATTGCTGCCCATCAATAAATGCCGACAGCATACGCTGTCGGCATTTATCATTACACCAGCAGTTCTTGTGAACTGCTGGTGCAATGCCGCCCCCTGCAGATTTGCGGCCAATCGGCCGCTAGAAGGGGGTGTCAATCAACCCGATCGAATTTGATTGGGTTGATTTCTGTCCACCGCCTCAGAACAGGTGGACAAGTTATGGAGCAGCGCTCTTTAGACCGCTGCTTCATAACTTCCTGATAACTTCTGTCCTGTCGTTAGTTGCTGGAAAGGCTTTGAGGCCTATTTATCAAATGTCTGTCGGACATCATTCAGACATCGCTGAATGCGGAGAGCAATATGCTCTCTGTATTCAGCATTGCACCAGCAGCTCACAAGAGCTTCTGGTGCAACGCCGCCCCCTGCAGACTTGCGGCCAATGGGCCGCCAGCAGAGGGGTGTCAATCAACCCAATCGTACTCGATCGGGTTGAATTGTGGTGGTTCCTGTCCGCCTGCTCAGAGCAGGCGGACAGGGTTATGGAGCAGCGGTCTTTAGACCGCTGCTTCATAACTGCTGTTTCTGGCGAGTCTGAAGACTCGCCAGAAACACGGGCCCTCAAGCTCCATTTGGAGCTTGATAGATAGGCCCCTTTAAATGAAATCTGTCACATATGGGCAGTCATTTGGTCTCTCTCATCAAGCCATTATGTGTATAGAGGGTTAGGGGCCGATTTATTATAGTGCGAGCGAACATGTCGGCTGCACGTCGATAAATGCCGACATCGATAAATTTATCACAGATAAATGCCAATATCGTATGCACAAGCATTTCTCATGAAATACTTGTGCAATGCCACCCCCTGCACATTTGCAGCCAATCTGCTGCTAGCATGGGGGTGTCAATCAACCCGATCGTATCCGATCGGGCTAATTGCTGTCCGCCGCCTCAGAGTTGGCGGACGAGTTAAGGAGCAGCAGTCCATCCATGAAGGGGCTTCTGCTCATCCTCTTTTCCTACAACAAATAGGTCCTCTCACAACCCCCATATTTGTCCTTATGATGGAGACTTTTCCAAAAGGTACCTACCAGAATTCACGAATTTAAGACCTGCATTAATGTTACCCACCAAAAATTTTGTTTGCAGGTGACATAATGTTTTTATATAAATATTATTTTTGCCGAATTAGGCATTATAAATTTAACTTCAATTAAACTAAAGCTTATCTAGTGCCTGAGAACTACTTGTCTAGATTAAAGGGTTAATATAATTGGTTAAAGTAATCAAACGGTCTTACAAAACTTAAATATTGTTATCTCTTCAGATTTAAATCCACTGTTGAGTGAGCTCTTCAAATCTCTTACCAAATGGGACATTCCTGGAGAAGTGTAGCAATCTAAACTAATTTTTACTGACATAATTATTTATTGTTGTATCTAAAGTTTTTATGACACAGTTCCAAACAATGGGTAACATACAATCTATTTCTTTAAAACATGTATACAATTTGGAGGGATAATATGAAGCAGTAGTGCAGTCACACATTTCTGCTAGGAGATATGTTGACCCTACCCATAATAGTAAGAGTTTTACTACAGCTTGTTTGCTATCAGAACATTTACTTGAGAATTAAATTTGGATTTTGAAAAGCTATTAGATAGCATTTAGTTCGTCAAATGCTAAAATCTTTTTCCTCTTTGCAAAGTTGTCCCTACATCCTACTCTGGTACATTCTGTGAGAAGATTGATTACCAACCTCAACAATGACAGGAATGGGGATTCTCTCACATAGAGGATCTCTATTGATGATCTGCTGGGGTCAATCCCAAAGCTTGACATATTCATTCCCAATAGCCCACAGAATTTCTCATGGGCAGACCTCATTCACTTCTCTGAAAAAAGACCTAAAACTCAAACTCCCAGCGAGTTCCAAGCTGTAATCTATGATTAGTAATGATGCTCTCTAGAATAGAGAATCTTGCAGTTGAGCAAATGGGGCAGTGAGCAACCAGAACTGATAACAACATTGTTTTAAGAGCATACAAATTACATAACAGTTCTCAATAAACTTTACCTTGCATTTGCTTCTAGTTTTGCACTCATATCTTTTTTTGTCAATGCAATAAGTGCATTACGTATTTTGAAACTAAATCAACAGCTTTAATTTAGCTAAGTAAAACCGTGAGACTGCAGGTGTAACATTATTTCAGAATACAATGAGACCTGTGAGGTAACTTAAGGCATGCCCAAGGAACGCCTCTGTTTTGCCCACTATCAAAAGTTGTCCCTACATCCTCATTTTACAATATGAAAAAAATTACACTTTTTTAACTTTGTATTTTGAGACTACATTGTACAATAAATATGATCAATTGCCCTCTAAGTCACCTCTTTATTCGGATTGCATTTTCACATTCATTACAATAGTGCTATTATTTCAATGTAGGATTTCTTCATTGAAGTAAGCTGTATTATATTTAGAGTTAGATTACAAGTGGAGCAGTATTTATCGCTCCCGCTCGTGCTAACACTCGGTTAGATTACGAGTTTTGTGGTAAGCTGAAAAAGCAGCGTTAGCCGGGTCTAACGCTGCTTTTTCACTACCGCTGGTATTACGAGTCTTGCAGGTTTAGGGTCACCGCACATTTTTTTTGGCTTACCGCTAATCGACTTACGTAAATTGCGTATAGTCTTTTTTCAATGGGACTTGCATACCGCTGGTATTTCGAGTCTGTCCTGGGAGGCCAAAAAAGCCTATACTGCAAGATTCCTAACGCAGCCAATAGGATTGAGCTCGCATTCTATTGGCTGATTGGAACAGCCAATAGAATGCAAGCTCAATCCTATTGGCTGATTGCATCAGCCAATAGGATTTGTTCTACCTTAATTCTGATTGGCTGATAGAATTCTATCATCCAATCGGAATCTAAGGGACGCCATCTTGGATGACATCACTTAAAGGAACCTTCATTCAGTAAGAAGACTCCGGATGAAGAGGATGCTCCACGTCAGATGACTTGAAGATGGACCCGCTCCACGTCGGAAGGATGAAGATAGAAGATGCCGTCTGGATGAAGACTTATGCCCATCTGGAGGACCACTTCGCCCGGCTTGGATGAAGACTTCTCCCGGCTTCGTTGAGAACTTCGGCCTGGTTGGATGAAGACTTCTGCCGCTTCCTTAAGGATGGATGTCGGGTCTTCAGAACAGTAAGTCGATCTTCAGGGGGTTAGTGTTAGGTTTTTTTAAGGGTGTATTGGGTGGGTTTACTTTTTAGGTTAGGGCTTTGGGCCTGCAAAAGAGCTTACTGCCCTTTTAATTGCAATGCCCATCCGAATGCCCTTTTCAGGGCAATGGGGAGCTTAGGGTTTTTTAGTTAGGTTTTTATTTGGGGGTTGGTTGTATGGGTGGTGGGTTTTACTGTTGGGGGGGTTGTTTGTATTTTTTTACAGGTAAAAGAGCTGATTTCTTTGGGGCAATACCCCGCAAAAGGCCCTTTTAAGGGCTATTGATAGTTTAGTTTAGGCTAGGGGGTTTTATTATTCTGGGGGGGCTTTTTTATTTTGATAGGGCTATTAGATTAGGTGTGATTAGTTTAAAGATCTGTAATTTGTTTATTATTTTCTGTAATTTAGTTTTTTTTTTGGTTTTTTTTTGTGATTTAGCTAATTTTATTTAATTTATTTAATTGTATTTAATGTAGGGAATTTATTTTATTGAAGGGTTAGATTAGGTGTTAGTGTAACTTAGGTTAGGTTTTATTTTACAGGTCAATTTGTATTTATTTTAGCTAGGTAGTTAGTAAATAGTTAATAACTATTTAGTAACTATTCTACCTAGTTAAAATAAATACAAACTTGCCTGTAAATTAAAAATAAACCCTAAGCTAGCTACAATGTAACTATTAGTTATATTGTAGCTAGCTTAGGGTTTATTTTACAGGTAAGTATTTAGTTTTAAATAGGAATTATTTAGTTATTAATAGTAATTTTATTTAGATTTATTTAAATTATATTTAAGTTAGGGGGTGTTAGGGTTTATGGGTTAATACATTTAATATAGTGGCGGCGACTTTGGGGGTGGCAGATTAGGGGTTAATAAGTGTAGATAGGTGGCAGCGATGTTAGGGACAGCAGATTAGGGGTTAATAATATTTAACTAGTGTTTGTGATGTGGGAGTATGGCGGTTTAGGGGTTAATATGTTTATTATAGTGGCGGCGATGTCCGGAGTGGCAGATTAGGGGTTAATACATATAATGTAGGTCTCGGCGATGTCGGGGGGGGCAGATTAGGGGTTAATATGTGTAAGATTATGGGTGTTTAGACTCAGGGTTCATGTTAGGGTGTTAGGTGTAAACATTAATTTATTTTCCCCATAGGAATCAATGGGGCTGTGTTAGGAGCTGTACGCTGCTTTTTTGCAGGTGTTAGACTTTTTTTCAGCCGGCTCTCCCCATTCATTCATTGAGTGTGGAGCAAAATTTTGCTCTACGCTCACTTTTTGTCTGTTAACGCCGGGTTTATAAAAACCCGTAATACCAGCGCTGTATGTAAGTGAGCGGTGACAGAAAACTGCATGTTAGCCCCGCAGCCCTGTTACAGCAAAACTCGTAATCTAGCCATATGCTAGAAGTAAGCTTTGTGGACCCATCCAGTAGCGCTCGTATTACAAGTTAAAAGTAAACCGTTTTTGCTCACTTGCTAACCTGATGAGCGTAAAAAGCCAACCTTCAAATATCACGCGCATGATAACATATTCCCCCATAGAAGTCAATGGAGCAAAAAAGTTTGGAAAAATTCAAACAACCTACTCGTGAGCAAACCCGATCACATATTGTCAAGTGCACTTACCTGACATGAAAATATGAATATTTCACATTCAAATGTTCTTCACATAGCAGAAAATATGTTCTATTTATTCATCAATTTCTACATATATCTGATGGTATTTTGGTACAATATATATCTATACCTGTATATACAAACACATGATTATATATATAGGTATATATATATATATATATATATATATATATATACAGATATATATACAGATATATAAAGGAACATATACTTAAAAATACATAGAACATATTTCTCTGTGCAGAACATTAGAATGAGAAATATTTACAGTAAATACACGGTATAACACTTCATTATATATGAATATTACATAAATAAACTTTTTCATCTACTTGATTGCAAAGGGCTCCAATACACTTTAGATATATACTACTTCCAACATGCGCAAAGAGCTGCAATAAACCACTTATTGCTTGTGCGCAACAGTTAACGCTACACTCACAATCTAGCCCATAATGTGGTCTTATCCAGGAATGTAGAAGTTTTGGGTTCTGGACATCAAAAATATTTGGGAACCAAATATATGGCATCATCCTTGGCTCAAATGTTATTACCGATTCCCAGAGATGTAATCAAGACAGGACATTTTAAAACACTGGATTCATGGGCCCGTACTTATCAACCTGTCAACTTACCTGCATTCGCCGGCCCCAATACGCTCGCCTAAGATCGCCTAACATCGCTGCCGTGGACCTGAATATGCTCTCCAAAATTATCAAGAAAGCTGTCAAAAAGACACGCACCAAGTACGGGGCGATGAGCAGCAGACTGTTGATAACTAACAGTCATTGATCTTGTTGATCTTCGGCTTTTTCACAGCTTTATTGATACCCTGTCACTAAGCACCCACACTATACTATACGATTTTACCACCTATACCACCGCCCCCCGGAGCCCCCCACAACTAAATAAAGTTATTAACCCCTAAACTGCCGCTCCCGGACCCACCCGCACCTACATAAAGTTATTAACCCCTAAACCGTCGCTTCCGGAGCCCACCGCCACCTACATTACATTTATTAACCCATAATCTGCCCCCGTACACCGCCGACACCTATATTAAACTTATTAACCCCTAATCTGCCCCCCTACACTGCCGCCACTATATTAAAGTTATTAACCCCTAAACCTAAGTCTAACCCTAACACCCCCCTAACTTAAATATAATTTAAATAAATCTAAATAAATATTCCTATAATTAACTAAATTATTCCTATTTAAAACTAAATACTTACCTATAAAATAAACCCTAAGATAGCTACAATATAACTAATAGTTACATTGTAGATATTTTAGGATTTATTTTAATTTTACTGGCAAGTTTGTATTTATTTTAACTAGGTAGAATAGTTATTAAATAGTTATTAACTATTTAATAACTACCTAGCTAAAATAAATACAAAAGTACCTGTAAAATAAAACCTAACCTAAGTTACAATTACACCTAACACTACACTACAATTAAATAAATTAAATACATTAACTACAATTACCTACAATTAAATACAATTAACTAAAGTACAAAAAAAAACAACACTAAATTACAGAAAATAAAAAATAAATTACAGGAATTTTAAACTAATTACACCTAATCCTAAACCCCCTAATAAAATAAATTCTTTTTTTTACAGGTAAAAGAGCTGATTACTTTGGGGCAATGCCCCGCAAAAGGCCCTTTTAAGGGCTATTTTTAATTTAGTATAGGGTAGGGAATTTTATTATTTTGGGGGGATTTTTTATTTTATTAGGGGATTTAGGATTAGGTGTAATTAGTTTAAAATTCCTGTAATTTATTTTTTATTTTCTGTAATTTAGTGTTTGTTTTTTTTGTACTTTAGTTAATTGTATTTAATTGTAGGTAATTGTAGTTAATTAATTTAATTTATTTAATTGTAGTGAAGTGTTAGGTGTAATTGTAACTTAGGTTAGGTTTTATTTTACAGGTACTTTTGTATTTATTTTAGCTAGGTAGTTATTAAATAGTTAATAACTATTTAATAACTATTCTACCTAGTTAAAATAAATACAAACTTGCCAGTAAAATAAAAATAAATCCTAAAATAGCTACTATGTAACTATTAGTTATATTGTAGCTATCTTAGGGTTTATTTTATAGGTAAGTATTTAGTTTTAAATAGGATTAATTTAATTAATTATAGGAATATTTATTTAGATTTATTTAAATTATATTTAAGTTAGGGGGTTGTTAGGGTTAGAGTTAGACTTAGGTTTAGGGGTTAGTAACTTTATTATAGTGGCGGCGGTGTAGGGGGGGGCAGGATAGGGGTTAATAAGTTTAATGTAGGTGGCGGCAGTGTAGGGGTGGGCAGGATAGGGATTAATATGTATAATATAGGGGCCAGTGGGCTCTGGGAGCAGCAGTTTAGGGGTTATACATTTTATTAGCGTGGCGGCGGGGTCCGGGAGCGGTGGTTTAGGGGTTAATATGTTTAATGTAGGTGGCGGCGGGGTCCAGGAGCGGCGGTTTAGGGGTTAGTAACTTTATTATAGTGGCGGCAGTGTAGGGGGGCAAGATAGGGGTTAATAAGTTTAATGTAGGTGGCGGCAGTGTAGGGGTGGGCAGGATAGGGATTAATATGTATAATATAGGGGCCAGTGGGCTCTGGGAGCGGCAGTTTAGGGGTTAAACATTTTATTAGAGTGGCAGTGGGGTCCGGGAGCGGTGGTTTAGGGGTTAATATGTTTAATGTAGGTGGTGGCGGGGTCCAGGAGCGGTGGTTTAGGGGTTAATAAGTATAATGTAGGTGGCAGTGGTATAGGGGGGGCAGATTAGGGGTGTTTAGACTCGGGTGCATGTTAGGGTGTTAGGTGCAGACATTTCCCATAGAAATCAATGGGATATCGGGCAGCAGCGAACATGAGCTTTCGCTGCTGTCAGACTCCCATTGATTCCTATGGGATCTGCCGCCTCCAGGGGATTGAAAACCAGGTACGCTGGGCCGGAAAAGTTCCGAGCGTACCTGTAAGATTAGCAAAAGTCATCGATCTGTGACGGACTGAGACTGGCGGATCATATCCACTTCGTGAGCAATGTTTTTTCAGGCTTTGGGATTGCCTGATCTTTATGTGAAGTTTGATCTATACCCAGTGCATAGATTTTTTCAAATAGCCCCTTTTTGTCCAAACTGGTACTAGCAAGGTGTATCTAATAAAGTGGCTGGTAAATACGCGTTTTTGTGTATTTTGACACAATCTTGACACCTTTTAGTTTGTGAGAAGAAATAGTGAGATCTAAGTGGAAAAAAGTTTAGACCTGGAGGAGAAATTTTAACTATCCCCATGGAACGGCCCTTTTCAGCCCAATAGCAGAGGTTTTCAGAGACCATTGGATTTAAAGATCATCGTATTTCACATTTGACTTTTATATGGACCATTCCCCTATTGGACATTGGACTTTGTTCTTTTAATTTCATTTGTTATTTGTTTCTTGTTTTTTTGATTGTGAATATTGTGTTGTTTTTAGACTGTGAAGATTATGTTGTTTTTTAATTATACCTCCTATATTACCATTTATAGTAACTTATATAAGAATAAGTTTTAGGATCCTAATAGTTCCTTTAATACCAGACCAGTTCTTAGAATACATAGCTAAGGACAGCTCTGGTCATACAATCTGGATAGTTTTTTATTTTTTTATTTTTTGTCTCCCTGACATAAATGTTTTTTCACTTAACTGGTGAACCAACTTACTGATCATACCGGTATTAGATCATTTATTTTTTGCTACACATTATTCTTTGGTACACATTTGTTGGTACACATTGTATATATTTTTTTGGTACACATTTTTTTTGGTACACATTGTGTTCACAAGCGAATATATATACACCATTTTCTTATTTTTCTTAGTTTTTACAATTGATATTGTTGTATTTGGTAAACATTCACCTAAGAAATTTCATTTTTTGTATTGATTACTTACTATTTTATATTAGTATTTCACGTAGTTATCTTATCCGGTGTTATCTATCACTCTATCTTATCTTTTTGTTACCAGTTAGGGAACCCCACTTATTACCTGACTTGAATACACATATTGGGGCTCACATTGGTCCCTGAGATATTTGTATATTCACTATTATTGAGCACCAACTTTATTATGAGTTTACTGTTTTAGATACAGCCTTAAATGAGTCTACTGTTTTAGATGTAACTGTTTTAAATCATAGCTGGACTTCTGTTAGTATCTTACCATATTTGGAGGTACACTGATCATAAGTATTGATCCAATTTGTGAGGATTTTAAAATATCTGTTTCTGTTTTTTTGGATTTTGTTATTAAAGTAAATATTCTTTTAAGAATTTTTGAAGTTTTCTTATATCTATTGGGTCACAATCCAATATTGGTGACATTATTTTATGTAACTTAGTTCATGTTACTTAAATAAGGAACCTGGGATTTACCTTAGCCTTTTAGGCGCTCCTATAATTGCTTTGTATTGTATTATTTTGTACGGATCATATGTTACGTCACTAAATTCTACTTTTGCCGGTCTGTAGGGCTTGATAAATAAGGCGAATCAGACTCGCCACAAATACGCTGCGGAATTCCAGTATATTTGCGGTTGACAGCTTGATAAGTATAGGCCATGATGTGCTCCCTAGGTTTGGTTCCCTGGAACAGTGCTTTGTATGAATATCAATAAATGTGTTTGCTAATTTATTGATATTCATACAACACACTGTAATCTTTCATTGTAATACTCTTAAAGTCACAACAAAAACAAATTATATCACCTTTTCAGAATGCTGGGGAAGTTCTGAGGTGATGGTAATGAAATAAAATACTAGAATACCTACTGTCCACCATGGGCTGTATACTATTTTTGTGCAGGAACCCATAGGAATGAGGTCATTAGGCTGAACTGTTGACTGTGTGGAATGTTAACTATTTTCAAAACTCTATGAAAAAGTTACTAGGAAATATAATTTATGCTTACCTAATACATTTTTTTTCGTTTTTGGCAGTAAGAGTCCACAAAATCCATTCACAACCTATGGGAAATACACCCCAAACAGAGCATTTAAATATCCCTTCCACTTCCCCTACCCACTCAGTAGTTCAAACGAGCATAAGGAAAAGAAGAGAGATAAAAAGGGATAAAGAGGTGCCATAAGAGTGCAGCCATTACACTATTTCAAGGCGGATTCATGGGCTCTCACTGACAAGAAAGAAAACAATATATCAGGTAAGCATAAATTTGTCAGGGTTGAGCACTGTTTCTTTAAGAGACTCTGAAGTTTCTCCTAATTGATTGCTCCTCCTATAAAACAACACAGCACATTGCAATCAGTGCTTGGTATTGTGTTCCAGTATCCACTGAGTACTCCTTGTATTATGCTCTGGATTACAAGTTGTCTAAGCCTCTCTGCCTTATTTTCTAACAGGTTGAAATATCTGCTGGATTTCCTAATACCGGATCCTACTCTCACTTACTTCCTCATTTGATGCCTCTGCAAGATTCCTCAGTGGGGTAAAGGAAGATTTATTACCTTCTCTCAGTGTCTCTCTGCTTCAGCAGCAGCCGCTGCTACATTCCAGGCTGTCAGCTCTGCCAGTGACTTCACACACTGCCTGCCTGCTCCACATCAGACTTCTCAGCTCCTGCAGCATTTCAGGTACACTCTCTGCAAATACTACTACTGACTGCTTAGCTTGCTACCACTTAAAAATATTGCAGTATTTGGTTATACATATTTAGGTAGTATTACGCTCTCCATCCTGAAATTATTCTTTGAGTGTGAATCCAGGATCTGTGTACTTTTCTGCACGCTGAGCCAGAGTGTGTTCTGAATAACTTTACCTTACTTCTACCATAGCCCAGTCTTGCTTGCTTCATTTAACAACCTGTGAATCAGAGTTGTTATTAACAACCTGTTTTTACCATAAGGTGGTCTTATATTTTCCTGTCCAATACTTTAATTATTCTGTCAAAAGGTATACAGTGTGTGTTTATAAGATAAAGATATAGACTGTGTATATTTTGAAATAATAAAACACTTTATTTTTCAGAATCTGCTTGTCAGTAGTTGATTCAATAAATAAAGTGTAACAACCAAATGTTTACTACTGTTGTGTTCCATATAACAAACATTAATTGAGAGTAACATTATATAATACCAAGCCCGAAAAAAAAAAAAAAAAAAAAAGCCCCAAAAAAAAAAAAGCCCCCCCCCCCCCCCAAAAAAAAAAATATGGAACCAGTAGATCTTCCACAGGTTGTTTTTAATCTCACTCAAAGGGTTGATCAGTTAGCCCAGGGCTTACACGACTTACAAGTTGAAAATATTGCACTAAGAAATATTATAAAAGAATCCATTGCACTGAAATCTAGTCAATTTGAGACTATGCTTGAACCACAGGTTTCCTTACCAGAGCATTTCTCAGGCAATAGAAAAATGTACAGGCAGTTTAAAAATGCCTGCCACTTACTCTTTTCCATGAAACCCAGGACTTACCCCACTGAGAGAGTGAAGGTTCTGACCACCATATCATTCCTCAGAGGGGAACCAAGAAACTGGGCTGACAAATTCTTTGAGACAGAGGATCCAATTTTAGGATCACTAGAAGCTTTCTTTGCATCCATGGATGCATTATTTCAAGATACAGATATCCAGCTCACAGCTGAATCCTCCATGAGAACAAGGCAAAAGACCCGTGGAGGAGTATATCACAGACTTTAAACAGTTTTCTGCTGATTCTCTTTGGAATCCCATAGCCTTGCGGAACCAATTCCGTATTGGTCTCTCTGAGGCTTTGAAAGACGAATTTGCTAGGATTGAACAACCAAAAACTCTAGACGCCTTTATGAGAATGGCTACTCAAATTGACCGCCGCCTCCGTGAGAGAAAAGCGGAAAAATCTGCAACAGATTTAAAACCTAAAATTTCATACTCTGCTACTACCAGTCCTTACTACGCCTCCGCTAAACCTCAGCCTGAGGCAATGGAGATAGGAATCCTCAGAGGACCACTCAGTCCTGAAGAGAAATTATGCCGTAGGATGAAGAATCTTTGTTTATACTGTGCCAGTCCTACTCACAATGTTCAAGACTGCACAGTCTTGTTAAAGTCTAAGAAATGTAAGTTTAAACTTATTAATTCATCTGTACATTCTCAGTTAAAGACATCTTATTGCACGCTGTCTCTTTCTCTACAGCTGGAACAAAGTCTACTGAAAATTGATGACGCTATCATTGATTCAGGGGCTACTGGTAACTACTTAGATCTTCACTATTGTCTTCAGAATCGTATCCCCTTGATCTGCAAGAAGACACCAGTCCCCATCAAAGTAATCGATGGATCACCCATGGTTTCTGGTCCCATAACCCATGAGACCATTCCTGTTTTTGTGAATATCTGTGGACATACAGAATTGATGTCCTTAGATGTCTTACCCTCTCCTCATTTCACTTTGGTTCTTGGGATGAAGTGGTTGCAACTTCATAACCCAACTATTGTTTGGTCCCCTTTTGAAATAAAGTTTAATTCAGATTATTGCAGAAATACTTGTCTCACTGGTCATTTATAAATGCAAACTCATACAACAATAGATAACCTACCCAATGAATATTCTGATTTTAAAGATGTGTTTAGTAAGACAGAGGCAGAGAACTTGCCACCTCATAGGATATATGACTGTCCGATAGACCTTCAACCTGGTGCCAAGATCCCTTACGGTCATCTCTATCCTCTCAGCCCCCCTGAATTGGAGCATTTGAAAGAATATTTAGAGGAGAACTTAAGGAAAGGATTTATTAGAGCTTCCACTTCTCCAGCTGGAGCTGGGATATTCTTCGTGCGAAATAAAGATTCCAGTCTAAGACCCATTATTGATTACCGCGAACTCAATAAATGTACAATTAAGAATCGTTATCCATTACCCTTAATTCCAGAAATGATCGAAAGACTTTCTGATGCCACCATCTTCACCAAGTTGGATTTAAGAGGGGCATATAATTTAATAAGGATAAAGGAGGGCCATGAGTGGCTGACGGCATTCAGGACCAGGTATGGTCTTTTCGAATACCTGGTAATGCCTTTCGGCCTGTGTAATGCCCCCGCTACGTTCCAGCACTTTATCAACGATGTGTTCAGAGATCTGTTGGACGTATGTCTTGTAATATATTTGGATGACATTCTCATTTATTCTAGAACCAGAGAAGAACATGTAAAACATGTTCGTCAAGTTCTTTCCCGGCTTAGAGTGCATAGACTATATGCAAAGCCTGAAAAATGCATGTTCCACACAGATCAAGTATCCTTCTTGGGCTATAACATCTCCCCCTTAGGTATTCAAATGCAGATTGAAAAGGTAAACGCAGTTCTCGATTGGCCTCAACCTAAATCAAGGAAGGATGTACAGCGGTTTTTGGGTTTTTCGAACTACTATAGAAAATTCATCAAAAACTTCTCTTCTATAGTCAAGCCTTTAACACTTTTAACTGGCAGTACAACACCTTTCATCTGGAATGCTCAGGCAGAGAAAGCTTTCCAAATTTTAAAAAGAAAATTCACATCAGCTCCCATTTTGCATTTTCCCAAACCTCAGTACCAGTACACGTTAGAAGTCGATTCTTCGGATTATGCAATTGGAGCCGTTCTCTCTCAGCAAAGTTCTTTAAGTCAACCTCTACATCCCATCTCCTTTTACTCCAAATTAATGTCACCTGCTGAAAGAAACTACGCTATCGGAGACAAAGAACTCTTAGCAATCCGCCGATCCCTCGAACATTGGAGACATCTGCTCGAAGGAACTACCATACCTATTAACATCTTTACTGATCATAAAAATTTGCAGTATCTCCAAAGAAACAAAACTCTCTCAGCCCGACAGGTTCGTTGGAGCCTCTATTTTGATCGCTTTAACTTTTCCATCATTTACAGACCAGCAGATAAAAACGGAAAGGCCGATGCCTTATCCCGTTCACTCATAAAATCTGAAGAGCTCCCACTCAGATCCAGCATCATACCTCCTGATTGTTTTGTTGGACTGATAACTCCAATCATCTCTGAACTCAAAACTTACTGCAAAGATGTTCCAATACCTCCTAAACCAGAACTCCATAAGTCTGCCGGATTATATTACCACAGGAGTAAATTGTATCTTCCTCCTCATTTGCAGTTACAGATGATAAAAGCCTCTCATGATACCCCTCTTTCCGGACACCCTGGCATTCGTAGGACTATGGAACGCCTCTCACGAACCTTTTGGTGGCCAAAGATGAGGGAGACTATTCAAGAGTACATAAAGACCTGCAAGGTTTGTACCACCTCCAAACCAGATCGCAAAGCTCCTTATGGATTACTCATGCCTCTTCCTGTTCCCGAAAGACCCTGGTACCATGTCTCCATGGATTTCATTGTTGATTTGCCTCTTTCAAACAAACAAACTACAATATTTGTAGTCATTGACTTATTCACAAAGATGGCTCATTTCATCCCCTATCACAAACTCCCCACTTCCTCTGAAACAGCTCTACTGTTTATTGATAATATAGTCAAGTTACATGGCATACCTCCTATATTAACTAGTGACAGAGGAACACAATTTACCTCAAAATTTTGGACCAAACTATGTGAAGTAACCCAGATCGATCACCGCTTTACTACAGCTTATCACCCCCAAACAAACGGGCAGGCAGAAAGACTGAATCAGTGGCTAGAACATTACTTAAGATGTTATTGTTCTTATCACCAATCAGATTGGATGAAATTCCTATCAATGGCTGAATATGCATACAATAATTCCTTGAACGCCTCCACAAAGATGACGCCCTTCTATGCGAATTATGCCTATCACCCTGACTTCACTTTTACTTCACACAACCCCTCTGATTCCCCATTGGTTGATGATATTGTCAATACAATACAAGAAAACTTTAAATTCATTCAAGACAATATTCTTTCAGCACAGAAGACACAGAAACACTACTACGACCTCAGAAGGAGACCATCTCCTGACTATGTTGTGGGTGATTTGGTCTGGTTATCCACAAAAAACTTAAAACTCCAAATACCCTCTAAAAAATTGGCAAGCTTGTTCATAGGTCCATTCCCAATAGAACGCATCATCAATAAGAATGCCATTCGATTACAACTTCCCAACAACATTAAGATTCATCCAACAGTTCACGTTTCCCTTCTAAAACCTTATGCCCGCACAAGGGATCAGCAAATTCTTCTACCACCTGTTGCTACCAGCCTCGGTCAGGATGAATATGAAGTTGAATCCATTTTGGATTCCAGATTTTATAAGGGGGTCTTACAATATCTGGTTAGGTGGAAAAATTATTCACCTGACAAGGACACCTGGGAACCCATCACCAACTTGAATGCTCCTCGCCTTACGTCTCAATTTCATCGCAGGCATCCTGATCGACCCCGTCCTACCGCTGTGGAACAGCTTCCTTGAGCGGGGGGTCATGTCAGGGTTGAGCACTGTTTCTTTAAGAGACTCTGAAGTTTCTCCTAATTGATTGCTCCTCCTATAAAACAACACAGCACATTGCAATCAGTGCTTGGTATTGTGTTCCAGTATCCACTGAGTACTCCTTGTATTATGCTCTGGATTACAAGTTGTCTAAGCCTCTCTGCCTTATTTTCTAACAGGTTGAAATATCTGCTGGATTTCCTAATACCGGATCCTACTCTCACTTACTTCCTCATTTGATGCCTCTGCAAGATTCCTCAGTGGGGTAAAGGAAGATTTATTACCTTCTCTCAGTGTCTCTCTGCTTCAGCAGCAGCCGCTGCTACATTCCAGGCTGTCAGCTCTGCCAGTGACTTCACACACTGCCTGCCTGCTCCACATCAGACTTCTCAGCTCCTGCAGCATTTCAGGTACACTCTCTGCAAATACTACTACTGACTGCTTAGCTTGCTACCACTTACAAATATTGCAGTATTTGATTATACATATTTAGGTAGTATTACGCTCTCCATCCTGAAATTATTCTTTGAGTGTGAATCCAGGATCTGTGTACTTTTCTGCACGCTGAGCCAGAGTGTGTTCTGAATAACTTTACCTGACTTCTACCATAGCCCAGTCTTGCTTGCTTCATTTAACAACCTGTGAATCAGAGTTGTTATTAACAACCTGTTTTTACCATAAGGTGGTCTTATATTTTCCTGTCCAATACTTTAATTATTCTGTCAAAAGGTATACAGTGTGTGTTTATAAGATAAAGATATAGACTGTGTATATTTTGAAATAATAAAACACTTTATTTTTCAGAATCTGCTTGTCAGTAGTTGATTCAATAAATAAAGTGTAACAACCAAATTTTTACTACTGTTGTGTTCCATATAACAAACATTAATTGAGAGTAACATTATAAAATTATATTTTCTTCCTAATGGCAGTGAGAGTCCACAAAATCCATTCATAACCTATGGGAAACCAATACCCTAGCTGTGGAGTCCACGAAAAATTTAGGGAGGGAAAGGTAGGGAAGGCAGTCCTAAGTACTAGGCACCACCACCTGAAGAACCTTTCTCCCAAAAGATGCTTCATCTGAGGTAAAAACATCAAATTGGTAAGTATGTAATGAAGACTAGATAGCAGTCTTACAGTCTGTTCTACTGAAGCCTCATTATTGAGGAAGTAGACACCGCACAGGTAGAATGTGCCGTAATCCATGATGGAGGCTGCTGACCCACTTCTATATAAGACATGCAACTCAAATTTCTGAGCCAGAAGGATAGGGTAACAGCTGTGGCCTTCTGACCCTTGTGCTTACCAGAAAAAAACTTTAAAACTCTAACAACATCCAGATTATGCAATAATCTATCCTTGGAGGAAGAAGGATTAGGACAAAGACGGAATAACAATTTCGTGGTTGATATTATGAGTTGAGACAACCTTAGGTAAAAAAAAACACGTCTTGGTCCAAAGTACAGCCTTATCCGAATGAAAAACTAGATAAGGCGGGTCTCACTGGACGGCAGACAATTCTAACACTCTACGAGCAATGAAATAGCTAATAGAAACAACACTTTCCAAGTTAGTAACTTAATATCAATAGAATGCATAGGCTCAAACGGAGCCTGTTGAAGAAGGCTAAGAACAAGATTAAGGCTCCATGGAGGAGCAATAGGTTTGAGATTATAATTCTAGCAATAGCTTGAAGCTTTTATGCAACAAAACAGAAAGAGCAGAAATCTGACATTTAAGAGAACTAGCCCTTCTCCAAACCATCCTGTAAAAACTGAAGGATATGTGGAGTCTTCACTTTGTGCCAAGTAAACCCATGTCCTGCACACAAAAACAGATAAGCCCTCCACACCTTGCGTCTCGTAACGGGTTTTCTTGCCTGAACCAGAGTATCAATTATCGCCTCTTTCCATGCAGTCAGTCTCAGAGAATCTAGATTTAGATAGAAGAATGGACCTTGCGCCAGAAGGTCCGGCCTCTGAGGAAGCCTCAATGGAGGAGCAGATGACATTCTCACTAGGTCTGCATACCAAGTCCTGCATGGCCACGCAGGAGCTAACAGAATTGTTAAAATTCCCTCCTGTTTGATTCAAGCTATAACTAAAGGGAGTAGAACAATTGAAGGAAAAAGATACACTAGATTGAAATGTCAAGGAACTGCTAAGGCATCCACCAACTCCGCCTCTCAATCTCGATCCATAGCTCGGTAGTTTGGCATTGAGATGCGAAGCCATCAGATCTATCTCTCAAAACACCTCCTGGTTTAGCGACCATTCCCTGAAGTGCAGAGTCTGTCTACTCAGAAAATCTGCTTCCCAGTTCTCCACAACTGTGGCGAGATTATATATGTTGCATATTTTTTCAGCACAACTGCTAAAACACACGTCGCCCGTAATTTACCTTGCACATAGGGTGAATCACATAACACATGCCACCATATGATATTCTGGCCTAAGTCGGAAATACTGGAGAAGTCCAGAAATGTGCGCAACTACACATTTCTGGCTTTGCCAGTAACTTACACTAGAATATTGCATGCGTAAATTAAAATTAAATTAATAGTTTTATCTAAATGTTGAATTCACACGTAAAAATAAAAAAATTAAACCAACACGTCAAAACACCATCCCCCCACATCGCAATCACTAACAAAAGTTATTAACCCCCTAAACCGCCATCCCCCACATCGCAATCACTAATAAAATGTATTAACCCCTAAACCGCAAACGCCCCACAACGCAAATTATATAATTTAACTATTAACCCCTAAATCGCCATCCACCCACATTGCAAACACCTAATTAAACTATTAACACCAAAACCGCCAACCCCCCACAACGCAAAGTACATAATTGAACTATTAACACCTAAACCGCCAACCCCCCACAATGCAAAGAACATCATTAAACTATTAACACCTAAATCGCCAACCCCCTACAACTCAAACACCTAATTAAACTATTAACACCTAAACTGCCAACCCGCCACAGCGCAAAGAATCTAATTAAACTATTAACCCCTAAATCACCATCCCCCCACAACACAAATGATTAAACTAATAACTAACCCCCTAACCTAACATTCCCTAACTTAGTCCCAATTAAAATACACCTAAATAAAATGTAAAAGATAACTACCTAAAAATAAAAAAATAAATTACACAAAATAAAAAAATCTACAAAAACCCAAACATTATAGAAAATAGAAAAACAATAACATTACAGAAAAAAACAACGAAAAAGTCCAAAATAAAAAAGTTATTCCTATTCTAATACTCCAATTTAAAAAAAAAAATTCCACTCCAAAAAAACCTTATCTATAAATAAACTACCAATAGCCCCTAAAAGGGCCTTTTGTAGGGCATTGCCCTATAGTTAACAGCTCTTTTGCCAAAGAAATAAAGAAATTACCCCCTAACAATACAACCCCCAACCCCCCAAAATGAAAAAACCTAACTACAAAACCCCTAATCTACCCATTGCCACAAAAAGGGCATTTGTATGGGCATTGTCATTTAAAGGGAATTCAGCTCTTTTTCAGCCCATTTAAAATAAAAAAGCCCTAATAAAAAAAAAAAAACCTAACCCCCCCCCCAAAAAAATAACACTAACCCCAAAATTGGTACTCACCATTGATGAAGGGTGGCAAAACATCTTCATCCATCGCAGGAACATCTTCTTCAATCTTCATTCAGGCCGCGGTCCATCTTGTATCTTCATCCTGATGGCGGCTGTGAAGTCCTTGGCGATCCTCTTCATCCCCGCGATACGGAGGTTTTCTTCATGCGGTCTCTAGCCGCACACTGAAGATTGAATGCAAGGTACCACTGACAAATTCAAATCAGCCAATAGAATGAAAGCTGCTTACATCTTATTGGCTGATTTGACTTTGAAGCTGTGTTGAGCTGAAAGTGGAGTAAAATATCTTCATTCTGCGTGCTTAAGTCCTTGCGCTGCATTTGTGATACCGACTGGCAACGCCAGTTACACGTATAACTTGTCTGCTGCGCCAGGTATGGGATCGCTCGATTAGACAAAAATTTGGTGACGCTTGTTTTTGCCCATTGAAGGATATGAGACACTTCCAGCATCGCCAGAGACCTGCGAGTGAATTATAGGAAATATAATTTATGCTTACCTAATACATTTTTTTTTCGTTTTTGGCAGTAAGAGTCCACAAAATCCATTCACAACCTATGGGAAATACACCCCAAACAGAGCATTTAAATATCCCTTCCACTTCCCCTACCCACTCAGTAGTTCAAACGAGCATAAGGAAAAGAAGAGAGATAAAAAGGGATAAAGAGGTGCCATAAGAGTGCAGCCATTACACTATTTCAAGGCGGATTCATGGGCTCTCACTGACAAGAAAGAAAACAATATATCAGGTAAGCATAAATTATATTTTCTTCCTAATGGCAGTGAGAGTCCACAAAATCCATTCATAACCTATGGGAAACCAATACCCTAGCTGTGGAGTCCACGAAAAATTTAGGGAGGGAAAGGTAGGGAAGGCAGTCCTAAGTACTAGGCACCACCACCTGAAGAACCTTTCTCCCAAAAGATGCTTCATCTGAGGTAAAAACATCAAATTGGTAAGTATGTAATGAAGACTAGATAGCAGTCTTACAGTCTGTTCTACTGAAGCCTCATTATTGAGGAAGTAGACACCGCACAGGTAGAATGTGCCGTAATCCATGATGGAGGTTGCTGACCCACTTCTATATAAGCCATGCAAATCAAATTTCTGAGCCAGAAGGATAGGGTAACAGCTGTGGCCTTCTGACCCTTGTGCTTACCAGAAAAAAAACTTTAAAACTCTAACAACATCCAGATTATGCAATAATCTATCCTTGGAGGAAGAAGGATTAGGACAAAGACGGAATAACAATTTCGTGGTTGATATTATGAGTTGAGACAACCTTAGGTAAAAAAAACACGTCTTGGTCCAAAGTACAGCCTTATCCGAATGAAAAACTAGATAAGGCGGGTCTCACTGGACGGCAGACAATTCTAACACTCTACGAGCAATGAAATAGCTAATAGAAACAACACTTTCCAAGTTAGTAACTTAATATCAATAGAATGCATAGGCTCAAACGGAGCCTGTTGAAGAAGGCTAAGAACAAGATTAAGGCTCCATGGAGGAGCAATAGGTTTGAGATTATAATTCTAGCAATAGCTTGAAGCTTTTATGCAACAAAACAGAAAGAGCAGAAATCTGACATTTAAGAGAACTAGCCCTTCTCCAAACCATCCTGTAAAAACTGAAGGATATGTGGAGTCTTCACTTTGTGCCAAGGAAACCCATGTCCTGCACACAAAAACAGATAAGCCCTCCACACCTTGCGTCTCGTAACGGGTTTTCTTGCCTGAACCAGAGTATCAATTATCGCCTCTTTCCATGCAGTCAGTCTCAGAGAATCTAGATTTAGATAGAAGAATGGACCTTGCGTCAGAAGGTCCGGCCTCTGAGGAAGCCTCAATGGAGGAGCAGATGACATTCTCACTAGGTCTGCATACCAAGTCCTGCATGGCCACGCAGGAGCTAACAGAATTGTTAAAATTCCCTCCTGTTTGATTCAAGCTATAACTAAAGGGAGTAGAACAATTGAAGGAAAAAGATACACTAGATTGAAATGTCAAGGAACTGCTAAGGCATCCACCAACTCCGCCTCTCAATCTCGATCCATAGCTCGGTAGTTTGGCATTGAGATGGGAAGCCATCAGATCTATCTCTCAAAACACCTCCTGGTTTAGCGACCATTCCCTGAAGTGCAGAGTCTGTCTACTCAGAAAATCTGCTTCCCAGTTCTCCACAACTGTGGCGAGATTATATATGTTGCATATTTTTTCAGCACAACTGCTAAAACACACGTCGCCCGTAATTTACCTTGCACATAGGGTGAATCACATAACACATGCCACCATATGATATTCTGGCCTAAGTCGGAAATACTGGAGAAGTCCAGAAATGTGCGCAACTACACATTTCTGGCTTTGCCAGTAACTTACACTAGAATATTGCATGCGTAAATTAAAATTAAATTAATAGTTTTATCTAAATGTTGAATTCACACGTAAAAATAAAAAATAAAAAAATTAAACCAACACGTCAAAACACCATCCCCCCACATCGCAATCACTAACAAAAGTTATTAACCCCCTAAACCGCCATCCCCCACATCGCAATCACTAATAAAATGTATTAACCCCTAAACCGCAAACGCCCCACAACGCAAATTATATAATTTAACTATTAACCCCTAAATCGCCATCCACCCACATTGCAAACACCTAATTAAACTATTAACACCAAAACCGCCAACCCCCCACAACGCAAAGTACATAATTGAACTATTAACACCTAAACCGCCAACCCCCCACAATGCAAAGAACATCATTAAACTATTAACACCTAAATCGCCAACCCCCTACAACTCAAACACCTAATTAAACTATTAACACCTAAACTGACAACCCCCCACAGCGCAAAGAATCTAATTAAACTATTAACCCCTAAATCACCATCCCCCCACAACACAAATGATTAAACTAATAACTAACCCCCTAACCTAACATTCCCTAACTTAGTCCCAATTAAAATACACCTAAATAAAATGTAAAAGATAACTACCTAAAAATAAAAAAATAAATTACACAAAATAAAAAAATCTACAAAAACCCAAACATTATAGAAAATAGAAAAACAATAACATTACAGAAAAAAACAACGAAAAAGTCCAAAATAAAAAAGTTATTCCTATTCTAATACTCCAATTTAAAAAAAAAAAATTCCACTCCAAAAAAACCTTATCTATAAATAAACTACCAATAGCCCCTAAAAGGGCCTTTTGTAGGGCATTGCCCTATAGTTAACAGCTCTTTTGCCAAAGAAATAAAGAAATTACCCCCTAACAATACAACCCCCAACCCCCCAAAATGAAAAAAACCTAACTACAAAACCCCTAATCTACCCATTGCCACAAAAAGGGCATTTGTATGGGCATTGTCATTTAAAGGGAATTCAGCTCTTTTTCAGCCCATTTAAAATAAAAAGCCCTAATAAAAAAAAAAAAAAAACCTAACCCCCCCAAAAAAAATAACACTAACCCCAAAATTGGTACTCACCATTGATGAAGGGTGGCAAAACATCTTCATCCATCGCAGGAACATCTTCTTCAATCTTCATTCAGGCCGCGGTCCATCTTGTATCTTCATCCTGATGGCGGCTGTGAAGTCCTTGGCGATCCTCTTCATCCCCGCGATACGGAGGTTTTCTTCATGCGGTCTCTAGCCGTACACTGAAGATTGAATGCAAGGTACCACTGACAAATTCAAATCAGCCAATAGAATGAAAGCTGCTTACATCTTATTGGCTGATTTGACTTTGAAGCTGTGTTGAGCTGAAAGTGGAGTAAAATATCTTCATTCTGCGTGCTTAAGTCCTTGCGCTGCATTTGTGATACCGACTGGCAACGCCAGTTACACGTATAACTTGTCTGCTGCGCCAGGTATGGGATCGCTCGATTAGACAAAAATTTGGTGACGCTTGTTTTTGCCCATTGAAGGATATGAGACACTTCCAGCATCGCCAGAGACCTGCGAGTGAATGATGTAGTTATGTTGAAAGCGAATTAAAACAGACGAAGTGCAATTGGGGCCACGACTGAAGAGAGTTGAAGATGGCCCTCAATTCCAGAATGTTGATTGGAAGAATAACTTCCTCTGTTTGCCATGTTCCTGAGCTCTCAGAGAACCCCACACAGCACCCCAACCTGTCAAACTTGCATGTTGTTCACATCTACCAAGAGGGGAGCAGTAAGCACATGCCCTGGAGAACGGGTTCCTGAGACATCCACCAGGAAAGAGATTCTTTTGTCTCTGAATCCAGAGATAAAACTTGTGAGAGGTCTAAATGATTTCAATTTCATTGCATGAGCATTCATAACTGTCGAGGTCTCAGATGAAAGCCAGCAAAAGGAATAGTGTCCGAAGCCACAGCCATAAGACCTACCACCTCCATACATTGAGTCACTGCAGGGTGAGAAGTGGATTGAAGTAGATGGCAGGCAGTCAGAAACTTATCCCTGCATTGATCTATGAGATAGATACACATGCTGATAGAATCTATGATGATCCCCAGAAAGTTCACTATTGTGTTGGGGTGAGAGAACGTTTTTCCAGATTTAATTTCCAGCCTTGTGTCCAAAGATACAAGAGTAACTTCTTTGTGTGAGATGTCTCTAAATATAAAGATGGCGCCTGAACCAAGATGTCATCCAAGTATGGTGTCACAGCAATCCCCTGTAGTCTGACCACAGCAACTAGGGCCCCTAAAACTTTGTACAGATCCTGGGAGCCATAGCTAAACCAAATGGAAGAGCTATAATTTGGTAATGCTTGTCTAGGAAAGCAAATTGTAGGTACTGGTAATGATCTCGGAAAATTGGAATGTGAAGGAATGCATCTTTCAGATCTATGGTGGTCATGAATTGAATTGAGCTGATAGTCTCTATTTTGAAGGAAGGAACCCTTAAGAATTTGTTGAGACTCTTCAGGTTTAAGATGGGACAAAAGGTTCCCTCCTTTTTTGGGAACAATTAATAGGTTTGAATAGAACCCATCTCCCCTGTCTGCCTGTGGCACGGGGACAACAACTCCCATAGATACCAAATAATCTAAACAGTGTAGGAAGGCTGTTCTATTTTCTGGCTTCCCTGAGATCCTTGAAAGAAGGAATCTGCCCCTTGGAGGGTGAGATCAGAAACCTTTTTTGTATCCCTGAGATATGATGTCCAAAACCCAATGGTCCTGAATGGATGAGCAAAAACTTCCTGAAACAGAGATAATGTGCCCCCTAAGGGACCTGAGCCCAGGCCGGGGGCCAACCCTTCATGCTAACTTGTTGTCTGGGGTCAATTTCTTGGGCTGTTTGTTCTTGTTCCGCACTGGCTTTGGCTTCCAGGTACTCCTGGGCGTTTCAGACTTGATCGTTGAAGCACTCCTCTGTGTCTTGTTCTGATGAAAGGAGCAAAAACGTCCCATAGGAAGTCCCTTAGTTCTAGATGTTTTATCCTGAGGTAGAAAAGCACCCTTATCACCAGTGACAGTGGAAATTATGGAATCCAGGCCCAGTCCACATAAGGATAGTAACCTAGACTTGGAAACCATGTCCGCTGACCAAAACTTTAGCCAGAGAACCCTCCTAGCCAGCACAGCCAATCCAGAGTCATTGGCATTGAGATGGATGATTGGAATAATGGCGCCACAAATTAAGGAATTGGCTGTTTTTAGGGCTTGAATGCAGTCTTGGATATCTTCCAAAGGGGATTCTACCGAAATCAATTCAGATAAGGCCGCCGCGTCACACCAAAAGGTGGCAGCCCCAGCCACCGCAGCAATACCTACGGCAGGTTGGAAAAGCAAGTCTCCCTAAAGAAAGACCTTTCTCAGATATCCCTCTAGCTTCCTATACATAGGGTCCTTAAAAGATTTGCTATCTTCCAGAGGAATAGTAGTACATTTAGCGAGGGTAGAAATGGCATTGTCTACCTTAGAGACAGTATTCCACACTTCAAAATGGCTATCCGGTACAGGAAACATTCTCTTAAAGCTTAGAGAAGGAGAAAAAGGGACACCAGGTTTTTCCCACTCTTTGGTTATAATGTCTGCCACCAAGGAAGGTATTGGGAACTCTTCAGGGGTTTTCAACTTAAGTTGAAATACCACATCTAATTTATGCACCTGTATTTCCTCTGAGTGTTAAGACTCAGGTACACCTTTTTAAGTAGATATTTTAGGTTTTCAATTTTAAATACAAAATGAATATCCTCAGAATTTCTTTCCAATTCTCCAGAGGAGATAGAGGATGAAAGTTATCCTGCAGAAATAGCAGAGGAACTGCAGAAAGCTTCATATGACTAACTGGTGCGGCTCCAACAGAACTGCTGGATTTGGATCTGGATTCAGAGGAACAGTGTTTAATGTTTCTCTTCCTTTTCCCAGTAACTGGTATAGCACTCAGGGCAGCAGAAACAGCAGATTGCAACTGGGCTGCAAAATCATGAGGAAAAGTACCAAGCCTGGATTGAATTTGAGAAACGGGGTCACAGAGAACAGCATGTGCAGGGCTATGGGCCGTTACTTGTGGTTGTAATACTGGCATATCTGGCATACTGAGTTCTGTGACTCTGCAGAATGCCCACAGGGACACTGCAGACATCTAAATACCAAGGTCCCCTGAATGAGACTGTAGAACAGATGTAAGGCATGAGTCAAATAGGGAAATGGTGCCATTATCCTCCTGACTAGGTTCTATTAAGTAGTTATAAACTCCAAATAAACTGATTGGAACACAGTAAAAAAAAAAACACTGCACTTATAACAATTATTTGAGCCCACTAACAATGCTCTGCAACAGGACTCCCGCATTGTCTAACCGCTCTGGTGCAATATTGTGTCGCTGCGCCCTGCCTGTGGTGGGAGTCTGCGTATCCGCCCACCCCCGCAGATCATGCATGCAAATGAAACGCTGCTGTGCAGTGCAATTAAAAAATGTTAGTAGCCCTTATTAATGCTGCCGGTAGTGCGTGCCCGTTTAAGGCAAGAGGCCAAGCATAGCCCCTCATATGGCAGCAGCAAGCACCGGATCCAAACGGCAAGTCCAGTTGGACTACCCATTGCCGCGTCTGAGAATAATAGTGAGCCCCCATAATGGTGCAACCTCTAACCATAAGGTCCTCTTCTCTTACAGATTGCCCCAAGTAGTTTTTTTGTGCTGCCATATTAAAGAATATATGGAATGAATGGCCATTTTAGAACCTTGTTATCCATAAACTAGTTTCAATGCAATCTGAAAGCTCACTCTATCTCCTTAGGCAACAAGAGAGGGAAAATTAAAACAGGACTTACCTTGCTTCTTGCATACTGAAGGAAATCTGTAGGTAAATCAGTGTAACTAACACTCGGCTAGATTACGAGTTTTGCGGTAAGCTGAAAAAGCAGCGTTATCAGGTTCTAAAGCTGCTTTTTCACGCCCGCTGCTATTATGAGTCTTGCAGGTTTAGGGGCACCGCACACTTTTTTGGCCTTACCGCAAACCAACTTACGCAAATTGCGTATAGTCTTTTTTCAATTGGACTTCCATAGCGCCGGTTTTACAAGCTTGTCCTGGGAGGCCAAAAAGTGAGCGGTACACCCTATCCCGTCAAGATTCCTAACGCATTCTAAAGTCAGTAGTTATGAGTGTTACACTACAAAGCTGTAGCATAAAACTCATATCTAAAGTGCTAAAAAGTACACTAACACCCATAAACTACCTATTAACCCCTAAAACGGGGCCCTCCCACATCGCAAACAATATAATAAAATTATTAACCCCTAATCTGCCGCACTCCCGCCTTGCAAACACTAGTTAAATATTATTAACCCCTAATCTGCTGCCCCCAACATCGCCGCCACCTACCTACATTTATTAACCCCTAATCTGCCGACACAAACGTCGCCGCCACTATACTACATTTATTAACCCCTAAACCTAAGTCTAACCCTAACACCTCCTAACTTAAATTGAATTAAAATAAATCTAAATAAAATTACTATCATTACCTAAATAATTCCTTTTTAAATCTAAATACCTGTAAAATAAACCCTAAGCTAGCTACAATATAACTAATAGTTACATTGTATCTAGCTTAGGGTTTATTTTTATTTCACAGGCAAGTTTGTATTTATTTTAACTAGGTAGAATAGTTACTAAATAGTTGTTAACTATTTACTAACTACCTAGCTAAAATAAATACAAATTTTATTTAAAATAAAACCTACGCTAACACTACACTACAATTAAATAAATTACCTAAATGAAATACAATTAAATAAATCAATTAGCTAAATTACAAAAAAAAACCACTAAATTACAGAAAATAAAAAACAAATTACAAGATATTTAAACTAATTACACCTAATCCAATAGCCCTATCAAAATAAAAAAGCCCCCCCAAAATAAAAAAAACCCCCTAGTTTAAGCTAAACTACCAATAGCCCTTAAAAGGGCCTTTTGCTGGGCATTGCCCCCCAAAAATCAGCTCTTTTACCTGTAAAAGAAATACAAACTAACCCCCTGAAGATCCACTTACAGTTTTGAAGATCCGACATCCTTCCTCAACGAAGCCGGTAGAAGTCCTCATCGAAGCGGCAAGAAGTCCTCAACGAAGCCGGGAGAAGTCTTCATCCAAGCCAGGAGAAGTGGTCCTCCAGATGGGCAGAAGTCTTCATCCAGACGGCATCTTGTAATTTTGTTTTTTATTTTCTGTAATTTAGTGGGGGGTTTATTTTGTAATTTAGTTAATTATATTTGATTTATTTAATTGTATTTCATTTAGGTAATTTATTTAATTGTAGTGTAGTGTTAGGTGTTAGTGTAACTTAGGTTAGGTTTTTATTTTACAGGTAAATTTGTATTTATTTTAGCTAGGTAGTTAGTAAATAGTTAATAACTATTTAGTAACTATTCTACCTAGTTAAAGTAAATACAAATTTGCCTGTGAAATAAAAATAAACCCTAAGCTAGATACAATGTAACTATTAGTTCTCAGCCGGCTCTCCCCATTGATGCCTATGGGGAAATCATGCATAAGCGCGTACAACCAACTCAGCCCCGACTTAAACAGCGCTGGTATTGGAGTGCAGTGTGGAGCTCAATTTTGCTCTACACTCACTTCTTGCCTTTTAACGCGGGGTTTATAAAAACCTGTAATACCAGCGCTGTAGGGAAGTGAACAGTGAGAATAAAGTGCAAGTTAGCACCGCACCCCTGTTACCGCAAACTCGAAATCTGGCCAACTGTTTGCCTAAAAGGGAGGATAGCAAAATAATGCTGGAGAAAGCATAGGAACTTCCCTGTGACATCCAGAAGCTAACATACACCAAAACTCTACTAAGAGAATTACATGGCTTTCAACAACTCCCCTGTCCTCTCTTGCAGGGAACAATCCATTGAGGACAATAAAATCAGAATCTTCAGCAGAGCACCTCTCTCTGCCGCTACCTCCATGAAATGAGGCAAAGAACTACTGCGAGGGAAGGGGAAGTGGGAGGGATATTTCAATGCTCTGTTAGGGGTGTCTTTGCCTCTTCCTGGTGGCCAAGTGAAGTATTTCCCATAGGGTATGAATGGATTTTGTGGACTCTCACTGCCATTAGAAAGAAAAGTGTTGTCTAATGGATTGGAATACCATGTCAGATTGTCCTCTTGCACGGTACATAGATTTTATCATGTTAGCACGTCCTATAGATTGTAGCGTATAGATCACAGCCTGTACATGTGGGTAAATAGTAATTAAAGGGATTTATAATGTATAGGAATGACTTCTGAACCCTTCTGAAAATCCACATGAAGCAATTCACACAGCAATTCTGCTGGAGCAAGGTCACTGTCATTATTACTATAAGGGATTCAGGTAAACAGCAGGTAAATATTTTATTGTTTTCAAATCTGTTGTAGGACCACACTCCCAGAGAGGCTAAGCCTAAAGGATGAGCAGATCCACTTATCATTGATTAGAACAATATTATGATAAAATATGATCACAGATGAAGCCCTCGGTGGTCACTGCACAGGCTCCTAACAAAATATGCTACAGTCATCAAATTATATGTTAAGGCATTATGAGTAATATGTTATATAGCCCCGCCCCCCGGTCAATCCCACCATTAGTGAGTGGCCCTCTGTATACAAAAGTATGGGTGTCAGTGTCTTAGGCTCAATGATCAGAAACTTGCTTCCATGGAGAGAAATCACACAAAATATTTGGAATTATTTTTAAACCTTATTTTGTAATATAGGAGTCTCTCCTTCACATACAGAAGCCTTCATAGTGAGATAAACATCTCTCAAGGTAAAATATGTGTTTGTAAAATACTTTGAGAGACCTTGCTGTATTGACGAGGCTTTTTAAATCATCTTGGATGAGTTGAGAACTTTAGATCATTGGGCCCTTAAAGGGACATTAAACACTTTGAGATGGTAATATAAAATGATAAATAGTATATATAAAACAACTCTGTAATATACTTTAATTATTTATTTTGTCCTCTTTGCCTGTAATTCCATTCTGAAATTGTGAGCTTTTCAGTTCTTGTTAGAAATGGAAGTGCAGAACACTATTAAATCCAGCACAACCATTGGCTGCACACTCTAATGACCTATGTATAACTGTCTCTAATTGGCCACAGCAGAGAAGGTAACACAGGTAACAACATGGCAGCTCCCAGTGTTTTATAGACACTAAGGCCTAGATTTGGAGTTTGGCGGTAGATGGGCTGTTAACGCTACGCGGGCTTTTTTCTGGCCGCACCATAAAATTAACTCTGGTATCGAGAGTTCAAAAAAATGCTGCGTTAGGCTCCAAAAAAGGAGCGTAGAGCATTTTTACCGCAAATGCAACTCTCGATACCAGAGTTGCTTACGGACGCGGCCAGCCTCAAAAACGTGCTCGTGCACGATTCTCCCATAGGAAACAATGGGGCTGTTTGAGCTGAAAAAAAACCTAACACCTGCAAAAAAGCAGCGTTCAGCTCCTAACGCAGCCCCATTGTTTCCTATGGGGAAACACTTCCTACGTCTGCACCTAACACTCTAACATGTACCCCGAGTCTAAACACCCCTACCCTTACACTTATTAACCCCTAATCTGCCGCCCCCGCTATCGCTGACCCCTGCATTATATTATTAACCCCTAATCTTCCGCTCCGTAAACCGCCGCAACTTACATTATCCCTATGTACCCCTAATCTGCTGCCCCTAACACCGCCGACCCCTATATTATATTTATTAACCCCTAACCTGCCCCCCACAACGTCGCCGCCAGCTACTTACAATAATTAACCCCTAATCTGCCGAGCGGACCTGAGCGCTACTATAATAAAGTTATTAACCCCTAATCCGCCTCACTAACCCTATCATAAATAGTATTAACCCCTAATCTGCCCTCCCTAACATCGCCGACACCTAACTTCAATTATTAACCCCTAATCTGACGACCGGAGCTCATCGCTACTATAATAAATGGATTAACCCCTAAAGCTAAGTCTTACCCTAACACTAACACCCCCCTAACTTAAATATAATTTAAATCTAACGAAATTAATTAACTCTTATTAAATAAATTATTCCTATTTAAAGCTAAATACTTACCTGTAAAATACATCCTAATATAGCTACAATATAAATTATAATTACATTATAGCTATTTTAGGATTAATATTTATTTTACAGGCAACTTGGTAATTATTTTAACCAGGTACAATAGCTATTAAATAGTTAAGAACTATTTAATAGTTACCTAGTTAAAATAATAACAAAATTACCTGTAAAATAAATCCTAACCTAAGTTATAATTAAACCTAACACTACCCTATCAATAAATTAATTAAATAAAATACCTACAATTACCTACAATTAACCTAACACTACACTATCAATAAATAAATTAAATACAATTGCTACAAATAACTACAATTACATAAACTAACTAAAGTACAAAAAATAAAAAAGAACTAAGTTACAAAAAATAAAATAATATTTACAAACATAAGAAAAATATTACAACAATTTTAAACTAATTACACCTACTCTAAGCCCCCTAATAAAATAACAAAGACCCCCAAAATAAAAAAATGCCCTACCCTATTCTAAATTAATAGAGTTAAAAGCTCTTTTACCTTACCAGCCCTGAACAGGGCCCTTTGCGGGGCATGCCCCAAGAAAATCAGCTCTTTTGCCTGTAAAAAAAAACATACAATCCCCCCCCCAACATTACAACCCACCACCCACATACCCCTAATCTAACCCAAACCCCCCTTAAATAAACCTAACACTAAGCCCCTGAAGATCTTCCTACCTTGTCTTCACCATCCAGGTATCACCGATCCGTCCTGGCATCCGGTGCTGAAGAGGTCCAGAAGAGGCTCCAAAGTCTTCCTCCTATCCGGCAAGAAGAGGACATCCGGACCGGCAAACATCTTCTCCAAGCGGCATCTTCGATCTCTTCCATCCGGTGCGGAGCGGGTCCATCTTGAATCAGCCGACGCGGATCCATCCTCTTCTTCCGGCGTCTCCCGACGAATGACGGTTCCTTTAAGGGACGTCATCCAAGATGGCGTCCCTCGAATTCCGATTGGCTGATAGGATTCTATCAGCCAATCGGAATTAAGGTAGGAATATTCTGATTGGCTGATGGAATCAGCCAATCAGAATCAAGTTCAATCCTATTGGCTGATCCAATCAGCCAATCAGATTGAGCTCGCATTCTATTGGCTGTTCCGATCAGCCAATAGAATGCGAGCTCAATCTGATTGGCTGATTGGATCAGCCAATAGGATTGAACTTGATTCTGATTGGCTGATTCCATCAGCCAATCAGAATATTCCTACCTTAATTCCGATTGGCTGATAGAATCCTATCAGCCAATCGGAATTCGAGGGACGCCATCTTGGATGACGTCCCTTAAAGGAACCGTCATTCGTCGGGAGACGCCGGAAGAAGAGGATGGATCCGCGTCGGCTGATTCAAGATGGACCCGCTCTGCACCGGATGGAAGAAGATCGAAGATGCCGCTTGGAGAAGATGTTTGCCGGTCCGGATGTCCTCTTCTTGCCGGATAGGAGGAAGACTTTGGAGCCTCTTCTGGACCTCTTCAGCACCGGATGCCAGGACGGATCGGTGATACCTGGATGGTGAAGACAAGGTAGGAAGATCTTCAGGGGCTTAGTGTTAGGTTTATTTAAGGGGGGTTTGGGTTAGATTAGGGGTATGTGGGTGGTGGGTTGTAATGTTGGGGGGGTATTGTATGTTTTTTTTTACAGGCAAAAGAGCTGATTTTCTTGGGGCATTCCCCGCAAAGGGCCCTGTTCAGGGCTGGTAAGGTAAAAGAGCTTTTAACTCTATTAATTTAGAATAGGGTAGGGCATTTTTTTATTTTGGGGGTCTTTGTTATTTTATTAGGGGGCTTAGAGTAGGTGTAATTAGTTTAAAATTGTTGTAATATTTTTCTTATGTTTGTAAATATTTTTTTATTTTTTGTAACTTAGTTCTTTTTTATTTTTTGTACTTTAGTTAGTTTATGTAATTGTAGTTATTTGTAGCAATTGTATTTAATTTATTTATTGATAGTGTAGTGTTAGGTTAATTGTAGGTAATTGTAGGTATTTTATTTAATTAATTTATTGATAGGGTAGTGTTAGGTTTAATTATAACTTAGGTTAGGATTTATTTTACAGGTAATTTTGTTATTATTTTAACTAGGTAACTATTAAATAGTTCTTAACTATTTAATAGCTATTGTACCTGGTTAAAATAATTACCAAGTTGCCTGTAAAATAAATATTAATCCTAAAATAGCTACAATATAATTATAATTTATATTGTAGCTATATTAGGATGTATTTTACAGGTAAGTATTTAGCTTTAAATAGGAATAATTTATTTAATAAGAGTTAATTAATTTCGTTAGATTTAAATTATATTTAAGTTAGGGGGGTGTTAGTGTTAGGGTTAGACTTAGCTTTAGGGGTTAATCCATTTATTATAGTAGCGATGAGCTCCGGTCGTCAGATTAGGGGTTAATAATTGAAGTTAGGTGTCGGCGATGTTAGGGAGGGCAGATTAGGGGTTAATACTATTTATGATAGGGTTAGTGAGGCGGATTAGGGGTTAATAACTTTATTATAGTAGCGCTCAGGTCCGCTCGGCAGATTAGGGGTTAATAAGTGTAGGCAGGTGTCGGCGACGTTGAGGGGGGCAGATTAGGGGTTAATAAATATAATATAGGGGTCGGCGGTGTTAGGGGCAGCAGATTAGGGGTACATAAGGATAACGTAGGTGGCGGCGCTTTGCGGTCGGCAGATTAGGGGTTAATTATTGTAAGTAGCTGGCGGCGACGTTGTGGGGGGCAGGTTAGGGGTTAATAAATATAATACAGGGGTCGGCGGGGTTAGGGGCAGCAGATTAGGGGTACATAAGTATAACGTAGGTGGCGGTCGGCAGATTAGGGGTTAAAAAAATTTATTCGAGTGGCGGCGATGTGTGGGGGCCTCGGTTTAGGGGTACATAGGTAGTTTATGGGTGTTAGTGTACTTTAGAGCACAGTAGTTAAGAGCTTTATAAACCGGCGTTAGCCCAGAAAGCTCTTAACTCCTGCTTTTTTCCTGCGGCTGGAGTTTTGTCGTTAGATGTCTAACGCTCACTTCAGAAACGACTCTAAATACCGGAGTTAGAAAGATCCCATTGAAAAGATAGGATACGCAAATGACGTAAGGGGATCTGCGGTATGGAAAAGTCGCGGCTGAAAAGTGAGCGTTAGACCCTTTAATCACTGACTCCAAATACCGGCGGTAGCCTAAAACCAGCGTTAGGAGCCTCTAACGCTGGTTTTCACGGCTAACGCCAAACTCAAAATCTAGGCCTAAAACTTTACACTTATTTTGTCACTTTTTAAACAACTAATGAAACTTTAATAAATACATCTACATGTTAGTTGTGGACTAATCTTTTCTTTGAATGTATCATTCTATTTAGCATGTATTTAGTGTTTAATGTCCCTTTAAGGATTCCTGCATAGCCTGAGGAACCAAAGGCTATAAAGCAGAACATCAGAGCCACACTCTAGTTATGGTCTTTGGGGTGGGAAAAATAACTGATTGGCTGTAACAACCATCTGTTCAAAGGTAAATAAAATAGTCTTGTTGAGGGGGCAGGTGGTAACACCGCTAAAAAAAGAACCCAAGGGACTGTAACATTCAACAAAAAGCTGTTGGGAAATGATTTTCTGATGGATTATACTAACACTTAGAAACTCGTTACTGCACCACAAATTAATATAAAAAGTGATAAATGCATTGTCGCTGTTTTTTGAAGGAGTGATTTTATATGAATTTTACATGAAGTCATGTAAAGCACTTTATATTGGAATTCTGAGAGACTTGATTGGAGTTGCATGTACATTTGTTATACTTAGAAAGATTTAACTACAAAGGTCTAGATTACAAGTGGCGGGCTAAAATGAGCGTAGGTCGCAATATGCAATATCACGACAATGCTAACTTGCACGCATATTACAGTTGAAAGTAAATGCTTTCTCTCGAGGGTAAACAAATTTATCATGTCTCGGGTTTACATTGATATACACACTATATGATAAAAATTAAGCATATACATATTAATAAAAAATCTATATAAGGGTTAAAAGGTATATGGTATATGACAAGGTATTCAAATGGAAAGGGTTATAGTGTGCATATATATATATATATATATGTGCAAAAATATGTATATACATGTATATTTATGTATTAATATATGTATATTTGTATATACATTGTGATAGAAGTACCTCTTGTACTATTTGTCAGCAATACCCCACAGTTGCAAAAAGTCTTTATTTAAAACATGTCTTGTACAAAAGATAAATCCAGTTCCCATTAACAAAAATACATACAAGCCCAATTCCAAAAAAGTTGGGTCAGTATGGAAAATGCAAAAATCAAACAAAAAGAGCAATTTGAAAATTCAATTCACCCTGTACTATATTGAAAACACGTTATTAACACATTATTTCATGTTTTACTTTGTGAATTTAATGTATTTTTGAAAATAAACACTTATTTAAAATCCGATGACTGTAACACACTCCAAAAAGTTGAGACAGCCAACTTTTTACCACTGTGTAACATCACCTTTTCTTTTAATAACACTCACTAAGAGTTTGGGCACTAAAGGACACCAGTTGGTGAAGTTTAGAAAATGGAATTTCCCCCATCCATCCATTATGCTATAACTATACAGGGCCTTAATTGCCTTATTTGCGCTTCATAATGCGCCACACATTCTCAATCGGAGACAGCTCAGGACTCCAGGCATGCCATGCTAGCTCTCTGCTTACCCAACCATGCGCTTGTAATCCGGGCAGAATATGGTTTGGCATTGTCCTACTGAATAATGCAGGGACAACCCTGAAAAAGATGACATGTATACATATCATTCTGCATTAATAGTGCCCTCACAGATGTGCAAGTTACCCCTGCCATGGGCACTGACGCACCCCCCATACCATGACAGATGCTGGCTTTTGGACCTGACGCTGCTAACAGCTTGGCTGGTCCTTTTCCTCTTTGGCCCGGAGAACACGATGGCTGTTTTTACCAAAAAATATTTGAAATGTTGACTCGTCAGACCACAAAACATGATTCCACTGTGCTACTGTCCATCTCAGATAAGACCAAGCCCAGAGAAGTCGGCGGCGCTGCTGGACAGTGTTGATGTATGGCTTCTGCTTTGCATAGAAAAAGCCTTAACTTGCATTTGAGGATGCAGCGGTGAATGGTGTTGACTAGCAAAGGTTTACCAAAGTATTCCCGAGCCCATGTAAGGATATCCATTACAGACTCATGACGGTTTTTGAGACAGTGACGTCTGAGGGATCGGAGATCATGCACATTCAGAAGTGGTTGTTGGCCTTGCCCTTTATGCACCGAGATTTGACCGGATTCCTTGAATCTTTTAACAATATTGTGCACTGTAGAAGGTTAAATGACCAAAATCCTATGGATTTGTCTTTGGGTAATGTTGTTCTCAAAGTGTTGGATTATTCGCTGATGCATCTGTTGGCAGATTGGTGAGCCTCAACCCATCCTTGCTCTTGACGGACAAGGCCTTTTTTGGAGGCTCCTTATATACTATGATTACATACATGATTTCTTCACTGTTTGTTTCACATCACATTCTTATTACAACTTGTCACATCGCTTTTATTCCTAAATTACCCCTGTCCCAACTGTTTTGGAAAGTGTTGCAGTCCTTAGATTTGAAATGAGTGTATATTTTCAAAAATACATTAAATTGTTCCTCATGGCATATCTCTGGGTAAAGGTACAGCACATGTTAAGGTCCATTCAATAGAAACTATAGTGCATTGTAGTTTGATCTCATGTATGGATTCAGGTGATATCGCCATGATGTATTCCTAGATATGCTAGATTAGCTTAGATAACTAATTACCTTTAATGAGTTATTATAGTAGCCCTCCATAAGCTGTAACACTATAGTCTACATATATGTTCCTCAATCCCTTACTTTTCATATCCTGCCCATATCTTTAGGTAAACCTTTTGCTCTCGACCCTGGGGTATAGGGCCCATGCCCCTAAATCAGAGCTATAGTGTGCAAAGTGGTTTTAGGTCTCCTGATGGATGATCATCAGTACTGCGAAGACAAGGAGGGTAATTCCAAATGATACCTAGCAACCTATTTACAGGTTTTAGCCTTAGATTCCTATGAGCTGGTCACCTGGCTATATCTTGTGATACCAAAATCTGACACCACTGTTTACTAGTCCTTAATATACCCATAATGTAAACCAATAACACACTTGCACTTACCTAGCATAATATCACCTGGTTTATGGTTTGTATGGCTACGTTAGCTCCCATAATATGTACCCACCAACTATGTTAAAAAAAAAAGGTGTATCTCCCCTCACCCTTTCCCACTCTGTGTGATAGAGCGGGTCATATCCATTATCCCTTTCCCATCTCCGTCCAGTGGTGACAGCAGCCCCTGAGGGGAGATGCAACATATGGTATACTGTCTATGCCAACCAGGCCTTCAATTTAAATTTTTTTTTTTTGGCCCATAGCCTCACCCCTTGAGTTTAGGATGGCTTTGCCCCCCATCACCCCTTATCCCCCCCCTACACCTTACCCCATTACCCCTTAGTCCCTCCCCCTCCTGATACCATTGAGCTTATCTTATAAGCAAAGGAAAATGAATCCTATAGAAACATTTATTTTCTTTTTACATGTCAACCACCTGATTCATTCATCAACAATACTTCATTTCAGTGATCACATCAACTCCAAGTTATGGATAGACTTTGAAGTGTAGATAACTCATTATGTGTATTGAAGTGGAATCGACGGATCTATAAAATATCTATTATACCATTTCTATTATTTCTATATTAATTGTACTCATGGGTTTATTCACTTGTATTTCTCTAGATGGCGATGGTCTATTGATGAGTGTATTTCACGTGTTCACAGAAGAACAAAATGTTACCCATGATGGTTGAAACTTAATTTACAATTTGTTGTTGATATATATAGTTAATGTTTTATACCTTACCAAGCCCAAAAGCGGCTATAGTTTCAATTTACTACCTCTATTGAGTATTTATATTTTTCCAAGACCCAAGGGTGACCTACTAATCACAGAAGAGGTCGATATAATTATAAAAAAAGAGGTTGCAGCTATCTCTGCCCATTTAATTTTGAATTTGTATTCACTTGACTGTACACTGTATCATTACTGTGAATTGTATCCTAACGCTTGTACTGTTTAAGTTTTGGCACTTTTACATATACTGTATAAGTTTATAACAAACTCATACATTAATACATTAAATTCAAAGTAAAATATAAAATACTGTGTTAATCATGTGTTTTCAATATGGTACAGGGTGAATAACATTTTCAAATTACTCTTTTTGTTAGTTTTTTTGCATTCTCTATATTGTTCCAACATTTTTGGAATTTGGGTTCTAAATCCTGACTCTTTGAGCACTAAGTTTCACAGAAAACAGAACTTTTAATAGTTGGTCAGCTAACCTGAAGACAACATTTCAAACACAAATAATTATTGTACAGATATCTGCAATATTTATATTTCTCTCTTCTCTCTCGTAGAATTTTTATTAGCATCCACTGCTAATCAACACACTCAGATGAGGATAATTTGGAGGTTTCATTAAGCTCCTGGCCTGGATTCCGAACCTAGGGCTAGATTATAAGTGGAGAGCTAAAAATTTGCCTGTTTGAGGGCACGTGTTTGAGCTCGTGGTAGCAATAAGCGGTTATGAAACGAACCAGAGATCCGATCTCTGGTTAATTTTATAAATGTGCCCCAAATGGCCCCAATATACAGCCTATTGTATTTTATAAAAAAATAAAATAAAGATAGCAGCATCTTTATTTTGTAATAAAATTACTGTACTAGGCAGTATTTTGGGGCTAAAGTTGCTGGGAGTGGGGTGTTTGAAAAAAAAAACGGCAATGAAAAGTGAATTACTTTGCGATCTATGGGAACTGTGTGTTCCCTGTAAATATATATGTACAGTGGAGGCTCCTCTATAGGAGCACATGAGCACGTGGACCCTCTGCTGAACTCCAGCACAAAAAAAAAGAGCGAGAAATAAAAAAATAAACAAATTAAATTTTTAAACCTTTTTGGATGAATAAAAGTGCCGCCCACAACCCAGCCCATAGCCTTGCTGATCATTAATTAAAGTCATTAAAAAATGTTTTCACTTTCATAGTATAAATTAACCCCTTGGGGGGGCGGAGTTACCCAGCAACCAAGATGGCCGCATAATCTGATATGCAGTTTTCAAAATAGCCCTATTGAGTATACAAACCCTGAACACAAATGTTGTAAATAAAGTTGGACCACTTGCACATGGAGACGGGCGCGGTGGAGTACCGCAACGCCCACACTCTATCAAGCACACTTCTCCCTGTCATTACTTCTGTGGGCCTCTCACGGCCATTCGGCGGGGAACGCTGCCTGAGTCCTCAGATGTACCGGACCTTATACTTGTACCCCCCTTGTGATTCCTGGACTGTTTGGCCTCGCTTGGAGGCAGATGGCTTTGCCTGCATGCAAACAGGCTAATCGGACGCTACAGGCAGGACTTATGGGCACTTGAACAGTTATTAAGACTGTGAGAGACTATAACGCTACGCTTTTCTTGTTTGGAGGTGCATTACCTACTATGGTTTAACACCCACTGTATTCATGAAGACTTATCGTCGGATTTCCAGTTGAGGATTGCCCCATGCTCTCATATATCAATTGGCGCATTGCGCTGTTTTTTTTATATAGCCCATTCTCCTGCTCATCACATATTTCTATGCTCCTGAATGTTATCATTTTTTCTTTCTCCCTGAGTGCATAAATATAAATACTCATGTACTTCTTGTGTGTCTACTCTGAGATGTGAGTTTTGGATGTAGTCAGTTTTATATGCTGAGAATAGCTTCAAAACTTACTATGAGCTAAGTGGTCTTGAAAGGGGTCTTTGGCTGATTAAAACTGCAACTTCTAGTTATGCTGTAGCACTATTGCTGGGTGATTAGTGTTAGGTCTAATTACAAAAAAGCGCCATTCAAATGTACATACTGTCTTCTTAATGCTTATCTATGGCGGAAGAGATTAATAAGTGCTAAGCAAATCACAGAGATTTGGTACCACTAATTGCTCCTTATTCCATGAGATTGCACAGTAATCTTTTTTTTTTTTTTTAATTTTTTTTTTTTTTAATACACTTACTCTGCTGCCGCATAGCTTATAAAGTGTGGGGCTAGATCTCCCCATGAACAGTTATATTAGTTTCTAATATCGGTGCATTAGCTGGGTCAATGTTTGGACTATTGTATACTCTAATTTATATTAAGTGGACCATACGAACAGTGTGTTAAGGAATTAACTGGGGACGTGAATTTAACTTTTTAAGTGATACGCCCCGTATGTAGATTTTATTACTTTTAGCTAGCATTTCAGCCAACTATTATGCATAAATAGCCACGTGCTAGATTGAATGTACCTAAAGTCAATATTAAATGCCTTATCGAGGCTCCCGGCTACACACGAAATTAAATGAGAATGTTCTCCGGTCATTATTGTACTCCCCTCCAGGAACTATATATTCGCTAGTCATATAAGAGAGCACATTTATGGTATGAGAATCTTAATTGTGCAATCTCTCTAATGAAGGGAAAATCATTATCAGGCCTGGATCTGCCCCCCCCCCACACATTTGTGTGGTGAGGGATACATAATTTGTCCCCCATACTCCTTTTTGGCAGAGTGAAGTAGTCTCTGCTCTGTCCGTAGAGCCTTGGTTTTAGCTTATATTTAAAGTAGTGTGAAGAGGGCTCACAGGATCTTATTATTGATAGTTCCAGTATGAATACTCTTACGTGTCTTAACATCTGAAGCTAGCCTATCCCTGCAATTTACAATTTTTAACATAACTTCTACCCTATATATCTATACACTAAAGTTTGTGAATTGAGAATGGGATGGTCAAGAATTAAGTGGATTCACATGCGACAACTGTAGGGGTTCCCATTGTGAAAACTCTTTATTTGTGTTACTCTGTGCCTGTCACAGTAATAGTAAAATGAACAACTCTATTGTCATTTATTTTAGAGCATAGACCAACCTATGAAACCCATATTGGTTCAACTTGTGTCATTATATTATTTATAGTTCGCACAAGTCATTATGTTATTTAGTGTTTTGTTTAATTTTTACTGTAGAAGTTTAGTTGGGGTCAGTTTGAGTCTGCAGCTATTCCTGACTTTTATATGATGTTATGGTATGAATAATGTGTCTTCAACTATATTTAAAATTCAGATCCCTTGAATGGATCTCTGTTCAATTGAAGATGCTACGCAGATTTTTCAATAAAATGAGGTAAAATGTTGTAGGGTAGTATTTGGAACCGACTAGGCAAGATGTAATTTCCTATTTAATAGTGATATTTGACTATGTAATCAATGTCTCTTGCATTGCAGTACTTGTGTTGCTGCCCTTCAGCTTGTAAGTGTTCTGTGTATGTTTTCATCGCCACAATAAAAAAATTTCTCAAAAAAAAAAAAAATTAACCCCTTATAGGGATTATCTGCAACTGAGCTGCAGATATTAGTTTGTACTATAAAGGGCTAATTTTTGTTTTTTAACCCAATCAGGACAAGTGATACAAAAAGTATGCTGCTATCACTAAGTGTCTTAGTTATAGCATGCGCACATTGTATCACGCTACCTGTATATGACAAGGGACTCTGCCATACATTGTAAAGTGTTGTGTACAGTTGTGTAATGTAAAAAAGTGTAAGGTTTTTTTTATTCTGCAGTTTGTTTGCAATACTCTGTTCATTAATTAATATATTTTTTAAATGGTATATTTTTTATCCAATTAATGGGAAAAAATGTATTTTAACCTGTAAGTTACGTCATAAATGTAAATTTAATTTTCACAATTTATATATTGTGAACTCCCATTTGAATAACCCACAAGCTGCCACTGTATATGTATATGCTTATATACATACATATATATATATATATAATTGCTGCCATCACTGTGCTACTTACCCCCTTCGCTGCGCTAAACTTCTGATACCGTCTCCTATGGAAGCGCGCTCTCTTGAGCACAATGCTTCTCAGCAACGCAAATGCGAGGTTGCATCTGCATTGCTGTGAACTTGTTATACCAGCGTACATTAGTGTGAGCTGGTATTACACAGTGGAGCGCAAATATCGCTTTCATGAAAGCAATATTTAGCGCTCCACTTGTAATCTGGCCCCTAGTGTGCTGCATATAGAAGTGGAGTGGAGCACTGGCCCACCCTACCCTTTATCCTCTTTGTAATAGCTTCTATAAATTAACGCAAACGAAAACTCCCTGGGGCTATCCACCCTGCAGCATTAATGGAGAAATATAAATCCCAAGATGACTCACTGCCCTCTGTCACAACATACATATATATATATATATATATATATATATACATACACACTATTCGGATCCCTTTCCAATCAAATACCTTAAAACAACATGAAAAATCATTTTTATTCTATTTTAATATTTTATAATGTATTTTTACTGATTATTTACTGCATATATTTTACATTCCAATGTTCTTCACATTGTAGAAAATGTTCTTAGTACCTTTAAATATATATTCCTATATATATCTGTATTGAACTACACATGTACATATTTGTATGTGTATATACTATATATATATATATATATATATATATATATATATATGTTAAAAAGTTTATTTTCTGCAGTGTTTGCGCACAGTTGAAAGAGCTAAATAATGCTACACTTGCAACATGGCCCATAATGTCCTAAAAAATAAACTGAGAAGAAGTAAAATGCAGCTAAGAAACCACCTCAGAAGTATAAATGTTGTGTTTGCACACAGGAATATAATAACATTATTCATATATTTTTTTCATATAAGTTAAACGTGATGCACTTATGTAGAATACGTTTCCACACATTATGGAAAGTTCTATAGCTGTACCTGATACTCTGAGCTCACATGTGTAGTTATATTTGCCAGTTATTCCTGTCACTGTGCAGGTGTAGTTCCCAGAGTCATACAGCTGAGTGTTTGTTATCTGCAGTCTCAGAGGCATCTCTGTGCTCAAGAAGGAAATTCTGGAATCTGAAAAATTGCTGTAGGTTTGAGGTGGAGTTTGTATCAAAGAAGCAAATAGCAGGATTTGTGAGAGGTTTTGTTTCACCCAGTTGATTTGCCGTATCCAGTCAGTATCTACTCTCACTGGGCAATTTATATTCACTGTGTCCCCTGCACTATGTGATAGCACAACAGGTACAGCTAACACTGGAGCCGGAGCTGAAAATAAAACATAAAATCAGTAATCTTATTTACAAAACTATGTTCAATATTTTTCCATACTGAAAATTATTTATTTTATTTTAATAAAATTACACAAGATTTCCATATTTTGCCTCAATTTACTTTCATAGCCAATACAAAATGATTGATTTAGTAATTCCCAAACATTCAAGCTTTTATTGCTGGCAGGTGTTTGCTATTTACCTACAGGCATGGTTTACAATGTGATTGGTTAACTGTGAACCCAGCTAGAGCAGATTTATTCAATCATTGTGTTGTAGTTTGTTTTTTAAAACAAAATGTTCCAAATGACTGTTAGTTTTTTTCTCTGGATTTTTGTTTGTTGGAAGAGCACATTGCAGATAGGAAAAGTCTGACATTTACATTGTTGTTATTTACATTTCAAAAACCTGCAATTTCATAAGGGTGTGTAGACTTTTTATATCTGTTGTGGGTAAAGTAAGAAATTGGGGAATCCTAGCATTACCGGGTAAACCTGACATTACCCAAGCGGCTGTGGGTAAAGCCCGATGTAACATGATAAATCTTCTCAGAGTGCATTGAGTCACAGCATCAAACATATATACGATGCACTGTAATTCACACATCTTCACTATCTTTTTTGCCTCCGCCTTGGGGTTTCAAGGGGGGCAAAGCCCCCCTTGTAAACCTCATTCCCCAAGGTTCACATGGGGTGGATGCCAGAGGATCAGCTGGGTGCCTTCCTTAAACCCCCAAGGAGGAGGGAAAAAAAATGTAGATGTGGGAATTAGATTACATCGGGCTTTACCCACAGCCACTTAGGTAATGTTACGTTATTCTGACTTTACCTGTAACATATCCACTGTATAATGAGACATTCCAGAATAAGTTAAGGGATGTGTCATTGTTCTGCAAATAAAGTAAATTGTAAAGTGATGATGTTTAAGCTTTTATAAAATCTCAGCAGTGGCAAAAATCCACAAAAAGAAACACCAACATTCAGAATTCTATAACTTTTTATTCAATAGAAAAATGCTGCTTGAAAAATAGAATTGTTATTGTTGTATGGAAAAAATAATTAGGAATAAAAGCTACAGTTGGAAGGCACATTAAACAGTTTGAGATTGTTATATAAAATGCTATGTAGAAAAAAAAACTTTGTAATATATGTCATTATTTTGTCCACTTCCCTATAGCTAAATCCTGATAATTGTGTAATTTGCCGTCCTTATTAGAAGTGACATAACACAGCTATATTCACCACAGCCATTGGTTGCAAACTCTAGTTACTCATATGTAGCTTTTACTCATTGGCCTCAAAGGAGATTATTAGATAAGGGAAATGTAAAGGCAAATTGCATGTAGTGGAATTAAAGGTTAAGGCCCTGCCTGAGGGCATACTTCCTGGTGCTTGAAACATTGTTGCTGATGTAGGGGGTGGCTTACCTGGGTCACTCTTTCTGGTTTGCTGCCACTGAGAAGTTTTGTCTACTGAGGATATGGACTGTGCTTGCAGGGTCACAATACCACCAAAGAGGTTTTGAGATGAAGAGGAGTGTGCTGGGCCGGTGACACCTGCAAGAGATGAGTATTGAGAATTGCATTCCTTCAACCCCTGGGGCCTTTTCTCATCATCCCCTTCCTAGGCTTAGGCCTTCTGCCTCATCCCACCCCTTGAGAACACAGAAAGAACTTTAATGTGTGAAAACACACAAAAGAGTATCAGAACTGAGGCGCTCAAAAGAGCTAAATATATACAGTATCTGGCTAACACATAGTATAAAATCAAGTATATTTAATAAAAAAGACACAAAAGGTTCAAAAGCATATACACATTGCAACGACCAGGGTTAACCAACCCTGTGCCAGTAACTTGTTTGGCACAGAAAGGGTTATCAGACCCCTTCTACTGTCACTAATCTGTCACAATCTAGCCACGCCAGGCAAGCTTGTCACTTATTTCAGTGGGTGCAAGGGTTAACAACACTCTCTAGTCTGTACTAGACATAAAGAAATGCCCAAAACTCCCCTTTAATGCCACCCACACTAAACTAAAACTATATCTAGCTGCCACCACTTAAGATCATATGATATGGGAAATCTTAAGGAAATCCCAGAAAACAATTTAGCAAAAAACAACATAAAATCACAGTATTAATACTAACACTCTTAATACTATCAGACTCTTTTAGTAAAGTGGTTAAAATATTAGACAAAGGCCAAAGCTTAATAAATTAATTATTTATTATGCCAAAAATATTATGCACAATGCATTATTAATAAAAAAAAGTTGTTACAAGTAAAATTACACACAAGCCATCCGTTTTAAAATAAAAGAGAGAAATAGCAGATTTTATACTCTACTAGTCTTAATATCTGTGCCAGGGAGATGGCATGAAGCAATGGGTCCTTACTCCGTTAGTTACAGCTTCCCTCGTAAGAATGACAATTTTACATGTTAAAACACAAAACTTTATACAATTTTCAGGAGATCAGGTTGCTTGCCCAACCCTCTTTGCAGGGACTGGGAAGCCCCCTATCTTTTACGACAGTCCATAAACTCTAAAGGGTCTATTTATCAAAGGTCTTGCGGACCTGATCCGACAGTGCGAATCAGGTCCGCAAGACCTCGCTGAATGCAGAGAGCAATACGCTCTCCGTATTCAGCATTGCACCAGCAGCTCACAAGAGCTGCTGGTGCAACGCCGCCCCCTGCAGACCCCACGGTCAATCGGCCGCCAGCAGGGGGTGTCAATCAACCCGATCGTACTCGATTGGTTTGATTTCCGGTGATTCCTGTCCGCCTCATCAGAGCAGGCGGACATGGTTATGGATCAGCGGTCTTTGTGACCGCTGCTTCATAACTGCTGTTTCTGGCGAGTCTGAAGACTCACCAGAAACACGGGCCCACAAGCTCCGTTCGGAGCTTGATAAATGGGCTCCTAAGTCTTTGTCTGCAATCAGAGAACACATTATAATTTCTGCTAGATACATCCATTTTCATATAGACAGAAAGGCAATCTCTTATTTACAATGTGAGAATCAGTTTGATACCAAATATGACATGGTTTATATGACAGCGCTGCAGAATCTGTTGGCGCTCTACAAATACCTGATAATAATAATAAAAATAATAATAATGGTTTCCATATTTCCCTTCATCTAATGTCATAACATGTTTTAAATGCATATCTACATTGTACCCATGTCCCTTTATTGACCTTATCGGTTTCTGGGAAGAAGCACTGCTCTGTGTCTCTAGAGCCGACACTTTTACTGGCTGAATGCACCAATGCGAATATGATAACATTTAGTCAAGTGGGACTTTTTTTATTAGGGGTTCTGGCACATCAAATGGAAATAATATGCTTACCTAACACAGCACACAGTTCTTCTTAGAAAACAAACAACAGTATTTAGCTCATAAACTAAAGAGACTTAACCCCTTGGCAGATAAATCATGAGTTATTTGTGGCACACATAAGAAAGGGGTTAGTACAATACATCAATGTATATACGCATATAGCTTAGCATACATATGAGAGGCAATGATAAAAAGCCAGCAACAGCGTCCAAAGGACAAATAATGAGAGATATGGTATTTTGGAAATCCAGGGACTCCTGCTGTAAAGCTGCCACAGGGAGAGAGTGATCCAGAGCTCCTGTAGTGAGACAGGGAATCCTTGTCACAAAGTATGAAAAGTACAGGCAAATAAGGTGTTACTCAGTACTTACACCGGCTTAGATGATAAAGTCCTCATTCATATCGTATGCGTCTTTGGCAGTTGCAGGAGCTTCATATGTGGCTTCCAACTTGAGCCAATCACCGTGTATGAAACAGTTTCAGGAAGTTCAGCAAATCGGACCGCTTTTTCCAAATGCAGTTGCGGTCTTCACTATAGTGAATGTGCTGACTTCGGAAGCCTGGACTGGCCAAAAACCGAGCAATGCATTTCGGCAGACATGCCTTTATCAAGCTCTGTTCTTACTGATCATTTATTGTGCTATATACCATGTGGGAATAGTCTCCTCCCATTAATTAAAATGCTTAATTGATTGCAAATGTTTACTCAGAATTGCAGGAGTGATTGAATTACTGGGAGGAGACTATTCCCACAGGGCATATAGCGAAACAAATGATCAGTAAGAACAGAGCTTGAGAAAGGCACATGTGCCGAAACGCATTGCTCTGTTTTTGGCCAGTCCAGGCTTCCGTAGTTAGCACATTCACTATAGTGAAGACCTCAACTGCATTTGGAAAAAGCGGTCCGATTTGCTGAACTTTGCTAAACTTCCTGAAACTGCTTCGTACACGGTTATTGGCTCAAGTTGGAAGCCACACACAAAGCTCCTGCAACTACCAAAGACTCTTATGATATGAATAAGGACCTTATCATCTAACCCGGTGTAAGTACTGAGTAACACCTTATTTGCCTGTACTTTCATACTTTGTGACAAGGATTCCCTGTCTCACTACAGGAGCTCTGGATCACTCTCTCCCTGTGGCCGCTTTACATCAGGAGTCCCTGGATTTCCAAAATACCATATCTCTCATTATTTGTCCTTTGGACTCTGTTGCTGGCTTTTTTATCATTGCCTCTCATATGTATGCTAAGCTATATGTGTATATACATTGATGTATTGTACTAACCACTTTCTTATGTGTATATGCTTTTAAACCTTTTTTTGTCTTTTTTATTAACTATACTTGATTTTATACTATGTGTTAGCCAGATAATGCATATATTTAGCTCTTTTGAGCGCCTCAGTTCTGATACTCTTTTGTGTGTTTTCACACATGAAAGTTTCTTTCTGTGTTCTACGTTTGTAATAGGGAATAAGGGAGATTCTCTATACTCTGTGGCTTTATATTCAGTATTCTTTCTTAAGCACAGTGTTTTAGCTTTTGTTTTTACACTCATCCCACCCCTTGCCAGCCCCCTCATGGGAGGCTTTGGTTGAGGCCGTGGATCTTCCCTCATCTGAATTGGGGTGTGTATGGTTCTGAGGGTGCTCTGGGGGTGCTGGGGAATCCCCGCTTCCCTCTAGCATTCCTGGGTCATTGGTGGGTAGTGGACCATCCTGCCTCCAGAGACATTGGCAATGTTAGTGTCGCTGGTCAAGTCATTGGCAGCAGTCTTGCCTGGTGCCACAGCCCCTCTGCCAGTGGGCGTATCCACGGATCTAGTGAGCACTTTGCGTGGTCCAATTATGTCACCCGGTGTGTCAGGTGGTAGCGTCAGTGACAGGTGGTTGGCGGAGGCGCCGGATAGGTGAGCAGTTAAGAGGCCGTCAGAATCTTCCTCACCAAGATGAGCTGGTATGAAGAGAGCGCCTTGGGTGGGAAAAAGGGCCTCTGATGCATAGCGCGGGAGATCTAGTGAGCGCAGGTGTGGGGCCAACAGCATGGGGAGTCCAGTGCAAGGAAGTGGACGAGTTTTCTTTTAGGACCATGAGCCTGGGTAGCAGCAGGCAGGAGACTGTGTGTGGTTCCCTGATGGGACTGGTATGCATGGGCACTGCTGTTGGGGACAGCCAGGTCTCTGGCATAGCATTCATAAGCGATGGTATGAGTGGGAGCTATGGACAGAGTGTGGCAGATGCTCTGCACGGTTCATCTGCAATGAGGCAACAGGAGGATGGTTGTGGGGGTCTGCTTGCTCGGCCTGTGGATGGTAGTGGCAGAGTTTGCAATGATAGGGTGGCAGTGGTAACTAGCAGGGAGGCTGTTTTGCATGTGTCTTCTAGAGTGGATGTGGATGGAGTGGCTAGCATGGCTCACACAGGAGTGCCTGTTGCTGGGAATTGGAGTGTAGGGGGCATGGGATTCAGGGGCACTCTTCCCTTTCTTTTGGTGCTCCCTTCTTGCCTCTGTCATTGCAGGAGAGCAATTTTAGGTTGCTCTTGGAGACAGCAAGCAGAAATGGCGTGCGGGAGCAGGGGCTCCAGAGCAGTCAGTAGCAGCATGGGGCATTGGAGGTGGCAGCAGCACGGCCTTCTATGTCATCTGGTGGTTAGTCTTTGCCTTTGCACCGCACACACACTCATAGGCAATCATCATCTAGTGACTCCAGTACTTATTGTGAGGAGGTGCAGGGCTAAACAAAGGGCACAGGCATATGTTTCACGTGATTAAGAAATTAAGGAAGGATGTTCAGGCTATGCAAAATCAGGTGGCTGCAGGGAGATCTGGTCCTGGGGTTTCTGTTCCTGAGGATCTGGTGGTTGGGCATGGGGCTTCTGCTTCCATTTCAGGATCTGGAGAACGCTGGACAGCTGTGCAGGGTGACACGCTTGGGCTGGGCACTCACTGCATGTGCATTTGAACAAGAACAAGGAAGATTCAGGAGGGACACTACGTCAACATGTTTGAGCTGTCTGTGGAGGCCTATTGGGCAAAAGAAATGGCAAAAGAAGGAAATGGGCCAAAGATGGTCAAACGCCCGTATACTTTTGATGAGTGGAGGCGTTGTTTTTACATGCTTGAGTCCTGCTATCTAAAAACGCTAGCCCACTCAAGCCCTCTCTGTGATGACATACCTGGATATGATCAACAGGGTCCAGAGGAGGTATTGCGATGGAGCCTGGTGAGACTACGATACGCAATTCAGGAGTACCCATTGCTGAACTTTGGCACCATGGTTATGCACTTGTGGACACAGTTGGGTCTGGAGAGATCCCCATCTCCCATCCATGGTTTAGCCACTGGGGAATCAAAGATTGGCCCCCTCTGCGGAGGAGAGGGCATGAGTGCTGGCTTTACCAGGACAAGCTGTGTGATAAGGGGGCAACCTGTTCCTTACGGCATGTCTGCAGGTATTGCTGCACCCTTCAACCGGGTTCAGAGTGCGCTAAGAAGGGGGATTGAGGCTACCTAAAGCTTCTGCAGGTAAGAGTGGCAACCCCTCTCAGGTCAGCCGCCATTGAGCCCTGGCTTAGTAGGTACCTTAATTCTGACACAGCAGGCATGCTGTCATTCTGGTAAGCAGTTGAGTTTCTGGGACATCAAGGCATTGTAATCTAAAGTCAGCATACAAGGTTCCTGATGTGGTACAGTTGAAATTGGTGAAGGAAATTTCTCTTGGGCACATAGCTGGCCCTTATTTCTCTGCCCTAATTTGGTGGTTTCTCCATTGGGGGTGGTTTCGAAAAAGGAATCAGGTAAGTGTAGACTGATTTGACACCTCTCTTACCTAAAGGGGGTAACAGTGAATGACGCCATTCTGCCCGACAAGAGTGCTATGCATTATCAGTGGTTAGATGAGATGATTGAACTAAAGAAGGCAGGTAAGGGGGCGCTTATAGCTAAGTTGGATGTGGAGCCAGCTTTTCGGCTGTTGCCTATTCACCCATTATCTTTCCGCCTAATGGGATACTGTTTCGAGGTTAGATATTACGTAGACAGGTGTCTTCCTATGGGTTGTTCTATCTCTTGTGCCTACTTCAAAGCGTTTAGCTCCTTCCTTCATTGGGTGGGATACGCCATGGATGGTGAGGTGGTAGCTCACTACTTGGATGACTTTTTACTAGTTGGGAGTCAGAATTAATCTTGCTGTCAGGAGCTTATGGTGCTAATGGCTTCCAATGGCGCATGATAAAAACCAGGGTCCCTGTACATGTTTGACATTCCTGGGAAATAAAATTCAGTGGCTCTGCAGTGTCGTTTACAGCAGGACAAACTGTCCAGGATGCTGGAGGCGGTGAGAGAAGAGTTGGCTAAGGAGACAATGCCAGTTCGTCCTTCTTCAATAAATTGCATATGTTGCCCGACTTCGGGAGTACCTTCTTGATTCGGAGAATTCTTCTGGATTGGTCCCACACTGAAGTCCGGATTCCTGACAGACGTGAGCCTGTGATGGTCCCTCAGTTGAAAGCTTTTTTGGTGGCCTTTTCTCAGGTATGTTCATCTAAAGCAGCATTTACCCTGGCTTTCCATGTAGCTTTGTGCCTCAGAGAGTTGGTGGAGCCAAGTAGGCTGAGCAAAACTGGGGGGGTGTTGCTTGATCATGTTCAGGTGTTCGATGATGCTGTGTTGCTATACTTCCCACATTCAAAAGATGTTTGGCTCGGCAGATGCCTGCAGCTGGTTTAGGCCAGATGAATTTGGCTCTACATTCCTTCCTTGTACATGTGCTGCTGAACTGGGTTGGTCAACTGACAGTATCCAGGAGTTGGGTAGGTGGCAGTCTACCCAATACAAGTTGTATTTGAGGCCAGTGAGTGGTCAGTAGGTTTGGGAGTTGTTGTGTCTGTCTGCATGTTCAGAAGGCTGGAAGTCTGTAGTTGTTTATGTTAGTGAGAAGTGTGTTCACTGGTTCTCAGTCTAATAGTTTTTGTTTATTGCAGGACTAGTGCAGGGTCCGGTGAATATCTGGATAGTAGGCCATTCTTATGTACACTGGGCACAGCATAGAGCGAAGGCTAGTCATGATGGAGAACAATTTGGATTCCCACCCATCATGAGCAGTTATTCGGAGATTGAGGCGCAGATGCTTTTGTTGGCCCGACCTCCTGGGGCTGTTGCAAAATGCCCTGTTTAGGTGGGCTTGTCCGCATATTCTAGTTATTCATGCAGAAGGGAATGATGTTGGGGCCCAAGTTGCTCTAGACCTTATTAAGGGTATGTGCTCGGATGTGAGGTGGATGCATATGTTGCCGCGTGAGTTGGTTAAAGTGGTTAGGGAACTATTTGGATTTGTCATCAAGCACTGGAACATTACGGTGGGGAACAAAAGTTTTTACCAGCGTGATGGTGTCCATTTGGAGGATGAGGCTCTTGATCTTTTTATTAGTAACCTCCGGCAGGCTTTGTTGCCTGTCCTTTAAATTAAAAATTTGTAGTTTGATTGGATATGTTGTTGGTGGCATGAAAGCCCCATTTTATATAGGGGGGTCTCTTGTTGCGGTTGGTCTGGCCCCTGGCTGTAACAGGTTGAATTAAGTGACGGCTATTGTGGAGGAAGTGACATCACCAGATGTGGGCCTGGGGAAGCTCCTCCACCTTGATTGGGCCGAAGATCTATGTTAATGCCCTGTCAGCACTCTGGCGTTGCAGCTAGGCTCTGCCTTTCCCCTTTCGTGCCTGGGTCCAGACCAACTTAACCAGGATATATAGATTTAGGGCTGATTGCCACCAACTGTTTGTTGTTCGTATTAAAGAACAATTTAAATTGTTAATAAAGTTGACCTAACAGTCTTTACTCAAGTCTGTGTGTTGTGTGTTTATTGGTTCTCTGTAGTGTTCTTGTATACCAGCTGCAAGCAAAATCTAGGGCTTTTAACCCCTTATGAAAATGTAATGTAAATTGCCTGGATTGTAATTAAGGCTTAAGTCCCTGTCTAAGTGCACACTGCCTGGTGCTTGCAACATTGTTGCTGTTGTAGGGAGGCTTACCTGCAATATAAGTGTGCAGGTTATGTAGGCTTGGGGCTCTCTTCCTGGTTTGCTGCCACTGAGAAGTTACCCTCCCTCCCCCCCTTTTATTGCTTTGTTCTTCTGCAATCATTACAGTCGTCAATAGGGTGACTTAGTAGCCTGGCGGTTACAGGATTAGTCTACCTAGAAATGGTAAGCCTAGGCCTGTAAATTTTAGTCTCCCCTCTAGGAAGTCCTACTTTTTGACTCTATTTTTCCTGGGGCCCTTATGGTCAGAGTGCGTTGTACATCTAAGTTAGGCGGTTGGTCTGGCCCCTGGCTGAAACAGGTTGCGTTAAGTGACGGCCATTGTGGAGGAAGTGATGTCACCAGGTGCAGGCCTGGAGAAGCTCCTCAACCTTGATTGGGCCGAAGATTTATGTTAATGCCCTGTCAGCACTCTGGCGTTGCAGCTTTCGTCCCTGGTCCCAGACCAGCTTTATCAGGATATATAGATTTAGGGTTGATTGCCGCCAACTGTTTGGTGTATTTATTGGTTCAGTGCAGTGTTCTTGTATACCAGCTGTACATGATGAACACGGTTAAATGGAGATAAGGGAAACAAAAATTCTTATCATAAACCGAACCAAAATATCTATGCTGCAATGATAACGTATCTACACCTATAATAGGGGTAGGGGGTGCTCAATGCCAAGTCAACATGATAAAGAGGAGAGAGTAAGAAAGGCACATTTAGAGCACTCAGTTAAAGCATATCTATAAGGGAAGCAAGCTCCCAGGAAAGACTTAAAACATAACTTTTAATAAGTCCCAAGTTAAAAAGTGTGTAAGTGATTATACAATAAAACTTAAATTAAAAATATATATAAAAAAAAGAAAAATCCCAACAACCTTGAGCCTAAATACTATTACGAAGCTAGAATGTACGTGATCTGACAATAAGCTACAGAGTCCACATAGTGATAGCTCTAAGCAGCAAATACATACTAGAAAAGAGTATACAGTAAAGGGTAGGGGAGGGGCTAGAGAGTAAGTTAACAGGGAACCTATATATTATTATCACATATGAGGTAAATCTTATAATGTTGGAAATAGGATTACCTGCCACAGATATAGAGCAAAAAAAGCAAAACACAACTAACAAAATAATTGTAACAGGATATACAATTGTATATCGTATGCTCTTATCTGTGTTCCAATTTGAAACTCTGCCCTAAAGGTCATAGTCAATATTTAAATTATAAATTTCATACATTCATACTTAAACCTTTATTAAAAAACGTAAACAGAAAAATAAGAAAAAACACTACCACACATACAATAGCTTAAGCTAACGTTAAAAGCATTAAGTCCAGTTGGGGTTAAAATTCCCATATAATTTCTAGATCTCAGATTAGACGTTTAAATTACACCAGCCAGCAGTAAAATAATGATTCTAAGTTAAGCCCTTACAATCCTAGGGCTGTAAATTATAGTTTTTAGTGTTTAAACCAGTATACTGCTAGACTTATAACTAAAATGAGTTTACCAGTAGATTTTTAACAACGAGGCTTAGCTAATTAAAATAAGGGAGAGACAAAGCTTCTCCTAGAGGACCCCTGACGCGCATTTCACGAAAAACGCTTCCTCAGAGGGGGTGCGGGCCGCCGCTATTGCTGAATATTTATGAGTCTATTAGACTCTCCTAGTGATTCCATTGGATTGCAACGTACCTAACGATTGGTTAACAAGCATGTCATTTGACTTAATTCACCAATAGAATCATGTATCCAAAGGTTCCTGAATAACCGTCATGGTCAGAGTCATAAGAGGGCGTACCCCTGTCAAATGACGTGTAACTGCTATTTTCTATTGGATGATTGTGTTTACTATCTACTATTCCTATGACTCTGACCATGACGGTTATTCAGGAACCTTTGGATACATGATTCTATTGGTGAATTAAGTCAAATGACATACTTGTTAACCAATTGTTAGGTACGTTGCAATCCAATGGACTCACTAGGAGGGTCTAATAGACTCATAAATATTCGGGAATAGCGGCGGCTCTGAGGAAGCTTTTTTCGTGAAACGCGCATCAGGGGTCCTCTAGGAGAAGCTTTGTCTCTCCCTTATTTTAATTAGTTAAGCCTCGTTGTTAAAAATCTACTGGTAAAAAGTGATGTCGCGAACCTTAAAATTTCGGCTTCGCGAACGGCGGACTCAAACTTTCGCTACTGTTCACGAACCGACGAACCGCCATTGATTTCAAAAGGCAGGCGAACTTTAAAACCCACAAGGACTCTTTCTGGCCACAATAGTGATGCAAAAGTTGTTTCAAGGGGACTATCACCTGGACTGTGGCATGCTGGAGGGGGATCCATGGCAAAACTCCCACGGAAAATTACATAGTTGATTCAGAGTCTGGTTTTAACCCATAAAGGGCCTTAATCACCTAACATTCCTACATTTTTTTTGAATAACGGGCTTTAAAACATCAGGTATGATGTTGTATCGATCAGGTAGTGTAAGGGTTACGCCCGCTTCACAGTGACAGACCAAACTCCCTGTGTAACGCACCGCAAACAACCGCAAACAGTCCATTTGCACAACCACGAGATAGATAGATTTGATAGATAGATACATAGATTACATAGATCAATAGATGCAATATACATATGATAGATACAAATTACATAGATCAATAGATGCAATATACATTTCATAGATACGAATTACATAGATCAATAGATGCAATATACATTTGATAGATACAAATTACATAGATCAAAAGATGCAATACACATTTGATAGATACGAATTACATAGATCAGTAGATGCAATATATATTTGATAGATACGATTGATTGATAGTTGGATAGATTCGATAGATAAATAGATAGATTTGATAGATATATAATTTCCCTGACAGAGTATAACAATAAGACATGCGGTCTAGGACCCATGGTGTGTTAAGTAGTACTATTCTTAGCAGTTTACTACCTGTTACTCCCCCTATCGGGGGAGGTCTATATGGCCTGCATTTTTGGAACAGGGAGATGGAAGAAGATGATGGTCTGTCCTCCTACTTCAAATTTGGCCTAAACACAAGTGGCTGTCTCAAATCAGTCCGGCCACGAGATAGATAGATTTGATAGATAGATAGATAGATAGATAGATAGATATACATAGATTGATAGTTAGATAGAATTGATAGAAGATAAATAGATAGATTTGATAGACATATAATTACCCTGACAAAGTATAATAATAAAACATGTGGTCTGGGACCCATGGTAACTAGGTTGTGTTAAGTAGTACTATTCTTAGCACTTTAATACCTGTTACTATATGGCCTTGATTTTCGGAACAGGGAGATGGAAGAAGATGCTTGGTCTGTCCTCCTACTTCAAATATGGCGAAACACAAGTAGCTGTCACAAAACAGTCCGGCCATGAGATAGATACATAGATACGTAGTAAGTAGTACTGTTCTTAGCAGATTAATCCCTGTTACTCCCCCTATCGGGGGAGGTCTATATGGCCTGCATGATTACCCTGACAAAGTATAACAACAAAACATGCGGTCTGGCACCCATGGTAACTAGGTTGTGTTAAGTAGTACTATTCTTAGCACTTTAATCCCTGTAACTCCCCCTATCAGGGGAGTTCTATATGGCCTTGATTTTCCTGATAAAGTATAACAACAAAACATGCGGTTTGGGACCCATGGTAACTAGGTTGTGTTTATATTAGTACTATTCTTAGCACTTTAATCCATGTTACTCCCCCTATCGGGGGAGGTCTATATGGCCTGCATGATTACCCTGACAAAGTATATCAACAAGACATGCGGTCTGGGACCCATGGTAACTAGGTTGTGTTAAGTAGTACTGTTCTTAGCAGTTTAATACCTGTTACTCCCCCTATCGGGGGAGGTCTATATGGCCTGCATGATTACCCTGACAAAGTGTAACAACAAGACATGCGGTCTGGGACCCATGGTAACTAGGTTGTGTTAAGTAGTACTGTTCTTAGCAGTTTAATACCTGTTACTCCCCCTATCGGGGGAGGTCTATATGGCCTGCATGATTACCCTGACAAAGTATAATAACAAGACATGCGGTCTGGGACCCATGGTAACTAGGTTGTGTTAAATAGTATTGTTCTTAGCAGTTTAATACCTGTTACTCCCCATATCGGGGGAGGTCTATATGGCCTGCATGATTACCCTGACAAAGTATAACAACAAAACATGCGGTCTGGGACCCATGGTAACTAGGTTGTGTTAAGTAGTACTATTCTTAGCACTTTAATCCCTGTAACTCCCCCTATCGGGGGAGGTCTATATGGCCTGCATGATTACCCTGACAAAGTATAACAATAAAACATGCGGTCTGGGACCCATGGTAACTAGGTTGTGTTAAGTAGTACTGTTCTTAGCAGTTTAATACCTGTTACTCCCCCTATCTGGGGAGGTCTATATGGCCTGCATCATTACCCTGACAAAGTATAACAACAAAACATGTGATCTGGGACCCATGGTAACTAGGTTGTGTTAAGTAGTACTGTTCTTAGCAGTTTAATACCTGTTACTCCCCATATTGGGGGAGGTCTATATGGCCTGCATGATTACCCTGACAAAGTATAACAACAAAACATGCGGTCTGGCACCCATGGTAACTAGGTTGTGTTAAGTAGTACTATTCTTAGCACTTTAATCCCTGTAACTCCCCCTATCAGGGGAGTTCTATATGGCCTTGATTTTCCTGATAAAGTATAACAACAAAACATGCGGTCTGGGACCCATGGTAACTAGGTTGTGTTTATATTAGTACTATTCTTAGCACTGTAATCCATGTTACTCCCCCTATTGGGGGAGGTCTATATGGACTGCATGATTACCCTGACAAAGTGTAACAACAAGACATGCGGTCTGGGACCCATGGTAACTAGGTTGTGTTAAGTAGTACTGTTCTTAGCAGTTTAATACCTGTTACTCCCCCTATCGGGGGAGGTCTATATGGCCTGCATGATTACCCTGACAAAGTATAACAATAAAACATGCGGTCTGGGACCCATGGTAACTAGGTTGTGTTAAGTAGTACTGTTCTTAGCAGTTTAATACCTGTTACTCCCCCTATCTGGGGAGGTCTATATGGCCTGCATGATTACCCTGACAAAGTATAACAACAAAACATGTGATCTGGGACCCATGGTAACTAGGTTGTGTTAAGTAGTACTGTTCTTAGCAGTTTAATACCTGTTACTCCCCATATTGGGGGAGGTCTATATGGCATGCATGATTACCCTGACAAAGTATAACAACAAAACATGTGATCTGGGACCCATGGTAACTACGTTGTGTTAAGTAGTACTATTCTTAGCACTTTAATCCCTGTAACTCCCCTTATTGGGGGAGGTCTATATGGCCTGCATGATTACCCTGAGAAAGTATAACAACAAAACATGTGGTCTGGGACCCATGGTAACTAGGTTGTGTTAAGTAGTACTATTCTTAGCACTTTAATCCCTGTAACTCCCCCTATCGGGGGAGTTCTATATGGCCTGCATGATTACCTTGACAAAGTATAACAACAAAACATGTGGTCTGGGTCCTGGGACCCATGGTAACTAGGTTGTGTTAAGTAGTACTATTCTTAGCAGTTTAATCCCTGTTACTCCCCCTATCGGGGGAGGTCTATATGGCCTGCCAGATTACCCTGACAAAGTATAACAATAAAACATGCGGTCTGGGACCCATGGTAACTAGGTTGTGTTAAGTAGTACTATTCTTAGCAGTTTAATCCCTGTTACTCCCCCTATCGGGGGAGGTCTATATGGCCTGCATTTTTGGAACAGGGAGATGGAAGAAGATGATGGTCTTTCCTCCTACTTCAAATTTGGCCTAAACACAAGTGGCTGTCTCAAATCAGTCCGGCCACGAGATAGATAGATTTGATAGATAGATAGATAGATAGATAGATAGATAGATAGATATACATAGATTGATAGTTAGATAGAATTGATAGAAGATAAATAGATAGATTTGATAGATATATAATTACCCTGACAAAGTATAATAATAAAACATGTGGTCTGGGACCCATGGTAACTAGGTTGTGTTAAGTAGTACTATTCTTAGCACTTTAATACCTGTTACTATATGGCCTTGATTTTCGGAACAGGGAGATGGAAGAAGATGCTTGGTCTGTCCTCCTACTTCAAATTTGGCGAAACACAAGTGGCTGTCACAAAACAGTCCGGCCATGAGATAGATACGTAGATACGTAGTAAGTAGTACTGTTCTTAGCAGTTTAATCCCTGTTACTCCCCCTATCTGGGGAGGTCTATATGGCCTGCATGATTACCCTGACAAAGTGTAACAACAAGACATGCGGTCTGGGACCCATGGTAACTAGGTTGTGTTAAGTAGTACTGTTCTTAGCAGTTTAATACCTGTTACTCCCCCTATCGGGGGAGGTCTATATGGCCTGCATGATTACCCTGACAAAGTATAATAACAAGACATGCGGTCTGGGACCCATGGTAACTAGGTTGTGTTAAATAGTATTGTTCTTAGCAGTTTAATACCTGTTACTCCCCATATCGGGGGAGGTCTATATGGCCTGCATGATTACCCTGACAAAGTATAACAACAAAACATGTGATCTGGGACCCATGGTAACTAGGTTGTGTTAAGTAGTACTATTCTTAGCACTTTAATCCCTGTAACTCCCCCTATCGGGGGAGGTCTATATGGCCTGCATGATTACCCTGACAAAGTATAACAATAAAACATGCGGTCTGGGACCCATGGTAACTAGGTTGTGTTAAGTAGTACTGTTCTTAGCAGTTTAATACCTGTTACTCCCCCTATCTGGGGAGGTCTATATGGCCTGCATCATTACCCTGACAAAGTATAACAACAAAACATGTGATCTGGGACCCATGGTAACTAGGTTGTGTTAAGTAGTACTGTTCTTAGCAGTTTAATACCTGTTACTCCCCATATTGGGGGAGGTCTATATGGCCTGCATGATTACCCTGACAAAGTATAACAACAAAACATGCGGTCTGGCACCCATGGTAACTAGGTTGTGTTAAGTAGTACTATTCTTAGCACTTTAATCCCTGTAACTCCCCCTATCAGGGGAGTTCTATATGGCCTTGATTTTCCTGATAAAGTATAACAACAAAACATGCGGTCTGGGACCCATGGTAACTAGGTTGTGTTTATATTAGTACTATTCTTAGCACTGTAATCCATGTTACTCCCCCTATTGGGGGAGGTCTATATGGACTGCATGATTACCCTGACAAAGTGTAACAACAAGACATGCGGTCTGGGACCCATGGTAACTAGGTTGTGTTAAGTAGTACTGTTCTTAGCAGTTTAATACCTGTTACTCCCCCTATCGGGGGAGGTCTATATGGCCTGCATGATTACCCTGACAAAGTATAACAATAAAACATGCGGTCTGGGACCCATGGTAACTAGGTTGTGTTAAGTAGTACTGTTCTTAGCAGTTTAATACCTGTTACTCCCCCTATCTGGGGAGGTCTATATGGCCTGCATGATTACCCTGACAAAGTATAACAACAAAACATGTGATCTGGGACCCATGGTAACTAGGTTGTGTTAAGTAGTACTGTTCTTAGCAGTTTAATACCTGTTACTCCCCATATTGGGGGAGGTCTATATGGCATGCATGATTACCCTGACAAAGTATAACAACAAAACATGTGATCTGGGACCCATGGTAACTACGTTGTGTTAAGTAGTACTATTCTTAGCACTTTAATCCCTGTAACTCCCCTTATTGGGGGAGGTCTATATGGCCTGCATGATTACCCTGAGAAAGTATAACAACAAAACATGTGGTCTGGGACCCATGGTAACTAGGTTGTGTTAAGTAGTACTATTCTTAGCACTTTAATCCCTGTAACTCCCCCTATCGGGGGAGTTCTATATGGCCTGCATGATTACCTTGACAAAGTATAACAACAAAACATGTGGTCTGGGTCCTGGGACCCATGGTAACTAGGTTGTGTTAAGTAGTACTATTCTTAGCAGTTTAATCCCTGTTACTCCCCCTATCGGGGGAGGTCTATATGGCCTGCCAGATTACCCTGACAAAGTATAACAATAAAACATGCGGTCTGGGACCCATGGTAACTAGGTTGTGTTAAGTAGTACTATTCTTAGCAGTTTAATCCCTGTTACTCCCCCTATCGGGGGAGGTCTATATGGCCTGCATTTTTGGAACAGGGAGATGGAAGAAGATGATGGTCTTTCCTCCTACTTCAAATTTGGCCTAAACACAAGTGGCTGTCTCAAATCAGTCCGGCCACGAGATAGATAGATTTGATAGATAGATAGATAGATAGATAGATAGATAGATAGATAGATAGATATACATAGATTGATAGTTAGATAGAATTGATAGAAGATAAATAGATAGATTTGATAGATATATAATTACCCTGACAAAGTATAATAATAAAACATGTGGTCTGGGACCCATGGTAACTAGGTTGTGTTAAGTAGTACTATTCTTAGCACTTTAATACCTGTTACTATATGGCCTTGATTTTCGGAACAGGGAGATGGAAGAAGATGCTTGGTCTGTCCTCCTACTTCAAATTTGGCGAAACACAAGTGGCTGTCACAAAACAGTCCGGCCATGAGATAGATACGTAGATACGTAGTAAGTAGTACTGTTCTTAGCAGTTTAATCCCTGTTACTCCCCCTATCGGGGGAGGTCTATATGGCCTGCATGATTACCCTGACAAAGTATAACAACAAAACATGCGGTCTGGCACCCATGGTAACTAGGTTGTGTTAAGTAGTACTATTCTTAGCACTTTAATCCCGGTAACTCCACCTATCGGGGGAGTTCTATATGGCCTTGATTTTCCTGATAAAGTATAACAACAAAACATGCGGTCTGGGACCCATGGTAACTAGGTTGTGTTTATATTAGTACTATTCTTAGCACTTTAATCCATGTTACTCCCCCTATCGGGGGAGGTCTATATGGCCTGCATGATTACCCTGACAAAGTATATCAACAAGACATGCGGTCTGGGTCCCATGGTAACTAGGTTGTGTTAAGTAGTACTGTTCTTAGCAGTTTAATACCTTTTACTCCCCCTATCGGGGGAGGTCTATATGGCCTGCATGATTACCCTGACAAAGTGTAGCAACAAGACATGCGGTCTGGGACCCATGGTAACTAGGTTGTGTTAAGTAGTACTGTTCTTAGCAGTTTAATACCTGTTACTCCCCCTATCGGGGGAGGTCTATATGGCCTGCATGATTACCCTGACAAAGTATAACAACAAAACATGCGGTCTGGGACCCATGGTAACTAGGTTGTGTTAAGTAGTACTGTTCTTAGCAGTTTAATACCTGTTACTCCCCCTATCTGGGGAGGTCTATATGGCCTGCATGATTACCCTGACAAAGTATAACAACAAAACATGTGATCTGGGACCCATGGTAACTAGGTTGTGTTAAGTAGTACTGTTCTTAGCAGTTTAATCCCTGTTACTCCCCCTATCGGGGGAGGTCTATATGGCCTGCATGATTACCCTGACAAAGTATAACAACAAAACATGTGATCTGGGACCCATGGTAACTAGGTTGTGTTAAGTAGTACTGTTCTTAGCAGTTTAATACCTGTTACTCCCCCTATCTGGGGAGGTCTATATGGCCTGCATGATTACCCTGACAAAGTGTAACAACAAGACATGCGGTCTGGGACCCATGGTAACTAGGTTGTGTTAAGTAGTACTGTTCTTAGCAGTTTAATACCTGTTACTCCCCCTATCGGGGGAGGTCTATATGGCCTGCATGATTACCCTGACAAAGTATAACAATAAAACATGCGGTCTGGGACCCATGGTAACTAGGTTGTGTTAAGTAGTACTGTTCTTAGCAGTTTAATACCTGTTACTCCCCCTATCTGGGGAGGTCTATATGGCCTGCATGATTACCCTGACAAAGTATAACAACAAAACATGTGATCTGGGACCCATGGTAACTAGGTTGTGTTAAGTAGTACTGTTCTTAGCAGTTTAATACCTGTTACTCCCCATATTGGGGGAGGTCTATATGGCATGCATGATTACCCTGACAAAGTATAACAACAAAACATGTGATCTGGGACCCATGGTAACTACGTTGTGTTAAGTAGTACTATTCTTAGCACTTTAATCCCTGTAACTCCCCTTATTGGGGGAGGTCTATATGGCCTGCATGATTACCCTGAGAAAGTATAACAACAAAACATGTGGTCTGGGACCCATGGTAACTAGGTTGTGTTAAGTAGTACTATTCTTAGCACTTTAATCCCTGTAACTCCCCCTATCGGGGGAGTTCTATATGGCCTGCATGATTACCTTGACAAAGTATAACAACAAAACATGTGGTCTGGGTCCTGGGACCCATGGTAACTAGGTTGTGTTAAGTAGTACTATTCTTAGCAGTTTAATCCCTGTTACTCCCCCTATCGGGGGAGGTCTATATGGCCTGCATGATTACCCTGACAAAGTATATCAACAAGACATGCGGTCTGGGTCCCATGGTAACTAGGTTGTGTTAAGTAGTACTGTTCTTAGCAGTTTAATACCTTTTACTCCCCCTATCGGGGGAGGTCTATATGGCCTGCATGATTACCCTGACAAAGTGTAACAACAAGACATGCGGTCTGGGACCCATGGTAACTAGGTTGTGTTAAGTAGTACTGTTCTTAGCAGTTTAATACCTGTTACTCCCCCTATCGGGGGAGGTCTATATGGCCTGCATGATTACCCTGACAAAGTATAACAATAAAACATGCGGTCTGGGACCCATGGTAACTAGGTTGTGTTAAGTAGTACTGTTCTTAGCAGTTTAATACCTGTTACTCCCCCTATCTGGGGAGGTCTATATGGCCTGCATGATTACCCTGACAAAGTATAACAACAAAACATGTGATCTGGGACCCATGGTAACTAGGTTGTGTTAAGTAGTACTGTTCTTAGCAGTTTAATACCTGTTACTCCCCCTATCTGGGGAGGTCTATATGGCCTGCATGATTACCCTGACAAAGTATAACAACAAAACATGTGATCTGGGACCCATGGTAACTAGGTTGTGTTAAGTAGTACTGTTCTTAGCAGTTTAATACCTGTTACTCCCCCTATCTGGGGAGGTCTATATGGCCTGCATGATTACCCTGACAAAGTGTAACAACAAGACATGCGGTCTGGGACCCATGGTAACTAGGTTGTGTTAAGTAGTACTGTTCTTAGCAGTTTAATACCTGTTACTCCCCCTATCGGGGGAGGTCTATATGGCCTGCATGATTACCCTGACAAAGTATAACAATAAAACATGCGGTCTGGGACCCATGGTAACTAGGTTGTGTTAAGTAGTACTGTTCTTAGCAGTTTAATACCTGTTACTCCCCCTATCTGGGGAGGTCTATATGGCCTGCATGATTACCCTGACAAAGTATAACAACAAAACATGTGATCTGGGACCCATGGTAACTAGGTTGTGTTAAGTAGTACTGTTCTTAGCAGTTTAATACCTGTTACTCCCCATATTGGGGGAGGTCTATATGGCATGCATGATTACCCTGACAAAGTATAACAACAAAACATGTGATCTGGGACCCATGGTAACTACGTTGTGTTAAGTAGTACTATTCTTAGCACTTTAATCCCTGTAACTCCCCTTATTGGGGGAGGTCTATATGGCCTGCATGATTACCCTGAGAAAGTATAACAACAAAACATGTGGTCTGGGACCCATGGTAACTAGGTTGTGTTAAGTAGTACTATTCTTAGCACTTTAATCCCTGTAACTCCCCCTATCGGGGGAGTTCTATATGGCCTGCATGATTACCTTGACAAAGTATAACAACAAAACATGTGGTCTGGGTCCTGGGACCCATGGTAACTAGGTTGTGTTAAGTAGTACTATTCTTAGCAGTTTAATCCCTGTTACTCCCCCTATCGGGGGAGGTCTATATGGCCTGCCAGATTACCCTGACAAAGTATAACAATAAAACATGCGGTCTGGGACCCATGGTAACTAGGTTGTGTTAAGTAGTACTATTCTTAGCAGTTTAATCCCTGTTACTCCCCCTATCGGGGGAGGTCTATATGGCCTGCATTTTTGGAACAGGGAGATGGAAGAAGATGATGGTCTTTCCTCCTACTTCAAATTTGGCCTAAACACAAGTGGCTGTCTCAAATCAGTCCGGCCACGAGATAGATAGATTTGATAGATAGATAGATAGATAAATAGATAGATATACATAGATTGATAGTTAGATAGAATTGATAGAAGATAAATAGATAGATTTGATAGATATATAATTACCCTGACAAAGTATAATAATAAAACATGTGGTCTGGGACCCATGGTAACTAGGTTGTGTTAAGTAGTACTATTCTTAGCACTTTAATACCTGTTACTATATGGCCTTGATTTTCGGAACAGGGAGATGGAAGAAGATGCTTGGTCTGTCCTCCTACTTCAAATTTGGCGAAACACAAGTGGCTGTCACAAAACAGTCCGGCCATGAGATAGATACGTAGATACGTAGTAAGTAGTACTGTTCTTAGCAGTTTAATCCCTGTTACTCCCCCTATCGGGGGAGGTCTATATGGCCTGCATGATTACCCTGACAAAGTATAACAACAAAACATGTGATCTGGGACCCATGGTAACTAGGTTGTGTTAAGTAGTACTGTTCTTAGCACTTTAATCCCTGTAACTCCCCCTATCGGGGGAGGTCTATATGGCCTGCATGATTACCCTGACAAAGTATAACAATAAAACATGCGGTCTGGGACCCATGGTAACTAGGTTGTGTTAAGTAGTACTGTTCTTAGCAGTTTAATACCTGTTACTCCCCCTATCTGGGGAGGTCTATATGGCCTGCATGATTACCCTGACAAAGTGTAACAACAAGACATGCGGTCTGGGACCCATGGTAACTAGGTTGTGTTAAGTAGTACTGTTCTTAGCAGTTTAATACCTGTTACTCCCCCTATCGGGGGAGGTCTATATGGCCTGCATGATTACCCTGACAAAGTATAATAACAAGACATGCGGTCTGGGACCCATGGTAACTAGGTTGTGTTAAATAGTATTGTTCTTAGCAGTTTAATACCGGTTACTCCCCATATCGGGGGAGCTCTATATGGCCTGCATGATTACCCTGACAAAGTATAACAACAAAACATGCGGTCTGGGACCCATGGTAACTAGGTTGTGTTAAGTAGTACTATTCTTAGCACTTTAATCCCTGTAACTCCCCCTATCGGGGGAGGTCTATATGGCCTGCATGATTACCCTGACAAAGTATAACAATAAAACATGCGGGCTGGGACCCATGGTAACTAGGTTGTGTTAAGTAGTACTGTTCTTAGCAGTTTAATACCTGTTACTCCCCCTATCTGGGGAGGTCTATATGGCCTGCATCATTACCCTGACAAAGTATAACAACAAAACATGTGATCTGGGACCCATGGTAACTAGGTTGTGTTAAGTAGTACTGTTCTTAGCAGTTTAATACCTGTTACTCCCCATATTGGGGGAGGTCTATATGGCCTGCATGATTACCCTGACAAAGTATAACAACAAAACATGCGGTCTGGCACCCATGGTAACTAGGTTGTGTTAAGTAGTACTATTCTTAGCACTTTAATCCCTGTAACTCCCCCTATCAGGGGAGTTCTATATGGCCTTGATTTTCCTGATAAAGTATAACAACAAAACATGCGGTCTGGGACCCATGGTAACTAGGTTGTGTTTATATTAGTACTATTCTTAGCACTTTAATCCATGTTACTCCCCCTATTGGGGGAGGTCTATATGGACTGCATGATTACCCTGACAAAGTGTAACAACAAGACATGCGGTCTGGGACCCATGGTAACTAGGTTGTGTTAAGTAGTACTGTTCTTAGCAGTTTAATACCTGTTACTCCCCCTATCGGGGGAGGTCTATATGGCCTGCATGATTACCCTGACAAAGTATAACAATAAAACATGCGGTCTGGGACCCATGGTAACTAGGTTGTGTTAAGTAGTACTGTTCTTAGCAGTTTAATAGCTGTTACTCCCCCTATCTGGAGAGGTCTATATGGCCTGCATGATTACCCTGACAAAGTATAACAACAAAACATGTGATCTGGGACCCATGGTAACTAGGTTGTGTTAAGTAGTACTGTTCTTAGCAGTTTAATACCTGTTACTCCCCATATTGGGGGAGGTCTATATGGCATGCATGATTACCCTGACAAAGTATAACAACAAAACATGTGATCTGGGACCCATGGTAACTAGGTTGTGTTAAGTAGTACTATTCTTAGCACTTTAATCCCTGTAACTCCCCTTATTGGGGGAGGTCTATATGGCCTGCATGATTACCCTGAGAAAGTATAACAACAAAACATGTGGTCTGGGACCCATGGTAACTAGGTTGTGTTAAGTAGTACTATTCTTAGCACTTTAATCCCTGTAACTCCCCCTATCGGTGGAGGTCTATATGGCCTGCATGATTACCTTGACAAAGTATAACAACAAAACATGTGGTCTGGGTCCTGGGACCCATGGTAACTAGGTTGTGTTAAGTAGTACTATTCTTAGCAGTTTAATCCCTGTTACTCCCCCTATCGGGGGAGGTCTATATGGCCTGCCAGATTACCCTGACAAAGTATAACAATAAAACATGCGGTCTGGGACCCATGGTAACTAGGTTGTGTTAAGTAGTACTATTCTTAGCAGTTTAATCCCTGTTACTCCCCCTATCGGGGGAGGTCTATATGGCCTGCCTGATTACCCTGACAAAGTATAACAGTAAAACATGCGGTCTGGGACCCATGGTAACTAGGTTGTGTTAAGTAGTACTATTCTTATCAGTTTAATCCCTGTTACTCCCCCTATCGGGGGAGGTCTATATGGCGTGCCTGATTACCCTGACAAAGTATAACAATAAAACATGCCGTCTGGGACCCATGGTAAGGTTACTTCCTTTTGCACAATAGAGTACAGGTATGGCATTGATTTTAGGAACCCGGAAATAATTTTTAGGAACCGGGAGATGGAAAAAGATGCTTGGACACCCAGTACAGGTCGTTCTCCTTCAGCCTTTTTATGCGAGGGTCCCCGACCCTCAACAGGCACAACAGCATGAAACACCACATATGCCATCCTTTTGCACAATAGAGTACAGGTATGGCATCGATTTTAGGAACCCGGAGATAATTTTTAGGAACCGGGAGATGGAAAAAGATGCTTGGACACCCAGTACAGGTCGTTCTCCTTCAGCCTTTTTATACGAGGGTCCCCGACCCTCAACAGGCACAACAGCATGAAACACCACATATGCCATCCTTTTGCACAATAGAGTACAGGTATGGCATCGATTTTAGGAACCCGGAGATAATTTTTAGGAACCGGGAGATGGAAAAAGATGCTTGGTCGGTCCTCCTACTTCAAATTTGGGGCACTGCGCGTGCAATCTACTCTGCCACCAAATATGAGTGGTGTGTTAAGTAGTACTATTCTTAACAGTTTAATCACTGTTATGTGCCTTTTTTTTGGTTTTGGTTTTGTAGCCACAGTGCAGCACCAGAGGCCAGAAAAATTAGGCATGTACAAATGCCTGAAAAATTTGGTATTGCTGCAGCCGCTGCTGTAGCAGCGGCCAGAAAAAATGATATTTGTTTGACAGTTAGAAAGTGCCCTAAAACATTGCGGCTTGAACCCTAGTTGTTGGCGGATAAGTCACGCAAGTCATCCGGCATTCGAAGATAAAATACAGCAGCGCGTGTACCATTTGTAGCCCAAGGCAGCTCGTCATCTCATCATGCCTTTTTTACTCTAATGTATCGCACAATGTCAGTCCCTTCGGGATCCATCCCTCATTCATTTTAATAAAGGTGAGATAATTAAGACTTTTTTGACCTAGGCGACTTCTCTTCTCAGTGACAATACCTCCTGCTGCACTGAAGGTCCTTTCTGACAGGACACTTGAAGCGGGGCAGGCCAGAAGTTTGATTGCAAATTGGGATAGCTCAGGCCACAGGTCAAGCCTGCACACCCAGTAGTCAAGGGGTCCATCGCTCCTCAGAGTGTCGAGATCCGCAGTTAATGCGAGGTAGTCTGCTACCTGTCGGTTGAGTCTTTCTCTGAGGCTGAATCTCGAAGGGCTGTGGCTTTGCATAGGAGTTAAAAAGGTCCACATGTCCTCCATCAACAACACGTCTGGAAAGTGTCCTATCCTTGCCGGCGTGGTCGTGGGAGGAGGAATACTTTCATCTCTTCCCCTGTTAGATTCCCGTTGTGCTGTGACATCACCCTTATACGCTGTGTAAAGCATACTTTTTAATTTATTTTTGAACTGCTCCATCCTTTCCGACTTGCGGGAATTCGGTAACATTTCAGAAACTTTATGCTTATACTGGGGGTCTAGTAGCGTGTACCAGTACAGGTCATTCTCCTTCAGCTTTTTATACGAGCGTCCCTCAACAGGCACGACAGCATGAAAGACCCCATTTGCACAAGGTTGGATGCCGAGCTAATCATGTCCCGTTCCTCGTCCTCACTGATTTCACTGAAGTTATCTTCTTCCCCCCAGCCACGTACAACACCACGGGAACCAGATAGGTGACAACAACGAGCACCCTGGGATGCCTGTTGTGCTTGGTTTTCCTCCTCCTCCTCCTCCTCAAAGCCACATTCCTCCTCTGACTCCTCTTCCTCACAATCCTCTTCCTGCGTTGCTGCTGGTCCAGCAAGCGATGCTGATCAGGCTATTTCTGGTGGTGATGGACACCACAACTCTTCCTCTTCACGCTCATCTACGGCCTGATCCAGCACTCTTCGCAGGGCACGCTCCAGGAAGAAAACAAATGGTATGATGTCGCTGATGGTGCCTTCAGTGCGACTGACTAGGTTTGTCACCTCCTCAAAAGGATGCATGAGCCTACAGGCATTGCACATGAGCGTCCAGTAAGGTGGCAAAAAAATCCCCAGCTCCCCAGAGGCTGTCCTAGCACCCCGGTCATACAAATACTCGTTAACAGCTTTTTCTTGTTGGAGCAGGCGGTCGAACATTAGGAGTGTTGAATTCCACCGTGTTGGGCTGTCGCAAATCAAGCGCCTCACTGGCAGGTTGTTTCACCACTGGATATCTGACAAGTGCGCCATGACCATGTAGGAATGCCTGAAATGGCCACACACCTTCCTGGCCTGCTTCAGGATGTCCTGTAAGCCTGGGTACTTATGGACAAATCGTTGTACAATCAAATTACATGCACGGCACATGTGTCAACTTGCCCAATTTCAATGCTGCCACCAAATTACTTCCGTTGTCAGAAACAACTTTGCAAATCTTCAGTTGGTGCGGAGTCAGCCACTGATCCACTTGTGCGTTCAGGGCGGACAGGAGTGCTGGTGCAGTGTGACTCTCGGCTTTCAGGCAAGTCAACCCCAAGACGGCGTGACACTGCCGTATCCGGGATGTTGAATAGTACCTGGGGAGCTGGGGGGGTGCCGTTGATGTGGAGCAAGACACAGCAGCAGAAGAGGACTCAGCCGAGGAAGAGGTTATGGAAGAGGATGGAGTAGGAGGAGTAGAGGAGGTAGCAGCAGGCCTGCCTGCAAGTCGTGGCGGTGTCACCAACTCCTCTGCAGAGCCACGCATTCCATGCTTGTCAGCCGTCAGCAGGTTTACCCAATGCGCATTGTAGGTGATATACCTGCCCTGACCATGCTTTGCAGACCAGCTATCAGTGGTCAGATGGACCCTTGCCCCAACACTGTGTGCCAGACATGCCATTACTTCCTTTTGCACAATCGAGTACAGGTTGGGGATTGCCTTTTGTGAAAAGAAATTTCGGCCGGGTACCTTCCACTGTGGTGTCCCAATAGCAACAAATTTTTTGAACGCCTCAGACTCCACCAGCTTGTATGGTAAAAGCTGGCGGGCTAAGAGTTCAGACAAGCCAGCTGTCAGACGCCGGGCAAGGGGGTGACTTTGGGAAATTGGCTTCTTACACTCAAATATTTCCTTGACAGACACCTGACTGTGGGCAGATGACCAGGAACTGCTACGTAAGAGAGACTGAGTGGAGGATGGTTGAGAGGGGGCAAGGAGGACAGCAGTGGTTGACGTGGCTGAAGATGCTGGACCAGGAGGAGGATGGTGGCTTTGAGTTTTTGTGCTGCTTCTACTCATGTATTCTTCCCATCGGCGTTTGTGATGTGAGACCATGTGCCTTCGCAAAGCAGTTGTACCTAGGTGGGTGTTGGACTTCCCACGACTCAGTTTCTTTTGGCACAGGTTGCAAATGGCATCCTTGTTGTCAGAGGCAGACACACAAAAAAAATGCCACACTGCTTAGCTCTGCAATGACGGAATTCTGGTGGTGGCAACAGCATGTGTTGATTGGCATGTCTGGCTGACCCCGGGTGCCGATGCATGCTGTCCGACTGTGCCACTAGCTCCTTGCGATGACCTCCCCCTGCTTCCAACTCATCTCCTCCTCCTCCTCTCTGTCTCCCCATCTGAACTTTCCCCCTGTTCTTCTTCTCTTCTAGCGGGCACCCACGTGACATCCACGGACACATCATCATCAACCGCTTCACTTGTATCTGACAAATCAACAAAGGAAGCAGCAGCGGGTACAACATCATCATCAGCATCACACAGTACGTCCATGTCTGTAATGCTGCCTGACTGAGACATATCACTGTTATCTACATCCTCTGTCAATGATGGTTGCGCATCACTCATTTCTTCCAAATGATGTGTGAATAACTCCTCTGACAGATCAAGTGAAGCGGCTGTGGTGCTAGTGTTGGTGGTGGCGGCAGGCGGGCGAGTGGCACTGGTCACATGAGAGGTGCCCGAAGCTAAGCTGGAGGTGGATGGTGCATCAAGGTTAGGAGCGGAAGCTGTAGAAGATTGGGTGTCCTGTGTTAGCCATTCAACTAGGTCCTCCTCAGAACTTTTCGCGTCCATTGCATGTGGCCTCTGAACACTGCGCATAGTTGTAGGGTCTAAGGGAATCACAGCACCACGATCACAACGGCATCTGCGGGGTGGCCTGCCTCTGCCTGTCATTTTTTTTAAAATGTACACTTACACTACTATTAAACAAATTATGAGTGGTGGCACTGGGCAAGTGGGCACAGTATACGCTGTGAGCCTGGCACAAAAAAGCAGACTGATGTTTCACAGTCAAAAAGTATTTTTTTAAAATATTTACAATACTGTTATAACAAATATGATTGGTGGCACTAGTTGGCAAGTGGGCCTGGCACACACGCTGGCAGGCAGGCAACTTCAATTAGATGACACTAGCAGACTGATGATTCACAGTCAAAAAAGTTTTTATTTTAAATATTTACAATACTGTTATAACAAATATGATTGGTGGCACTAGTTGGCAAGTGGGCCTGGCACACACGCTGGCAGGCAGGCAACTTCAATTAGATGACACTAGAAGACTGATGTTTCACAGTCAAAAAAGTTTTTATTTTAAATATTTAGACTACTGTTATAACAAATATGATTGGTGGCACTAGTTGGGAAGTGGGCCTGGCACACACGATGCCAGGCAGGCAACTTCAATTAGATGACACTAGCAGACTGATGTTTCACAGTCAAAACATTTTTTTTAAAATATTTACAGTACTGTTATAACAAATATGATTGGTGGCACTAGTTAGTAAGTGGGCCTGGCACACACGCTGGGAGGCAGGTAACTGCAATTAGATGACACTAGCAGACTGATGATTCACGGTCAAAAAAGTTTTTAATTTTAAATATTTAGACTACTGTTATAACAAATATGATTGGTGGCACTAGTTGGCAAGTGGGCCTGGCACACACGCTGGCAGGCGGGCAACTTCAATTAGATGACACTAGCAGACTGATAATTCACAGTCAAAAAAAGTTTTAATTTAAATATTTAGACAACTGTTATAACAAATATGATTGGTGGCACTAGTTGGCAAGTGGGCCTGGCACACACGCTGGCAGGCAGACAACTTCAATTAGATGAAACTAGCAGACTGATGATTCACAGTCAAAAAAGTTTTTATTTTAAATATTTAGACAACTGTTATAACAAATATGATTGGTGGCACTAGTTGGCAAGTGAGCCTGGCACACACGCTGGCAGGCAGTTAACTTCAATTAGATGACACTAGCAGACTGATGTTTCACAGTCAAAAAAGTTTTTTTAAAAATATTTACAGTACTGTTATAAGAAATATGATTCATGGCACTAGTTGGCAAGTGGGCCTGGTACACACGCTGGGAGGCAGGCAACTGCAATTAGATGACACTAGCAGACTGATGATTCACAGTCAAAAAAGTTTTTATTTTAAATATTTACAATACTGTTATAACAAATATGATTGGTGGCACTAGTTGGCAAGTGGGCCTGGCACACACGCTCGTAGGCAGGCAACTTCAATAAGATGAAACTAGCAGACTGATGATTCACAGTCAAAAAAGTTTTTATTTTAAATATTTACACTACTGTTATAACAAATATGATTGGTGGCACTAGTTGGCAAGTGGGCCTAGCACACACGCTGGCAGGCAGGCAACTGCAATTCAATTGCACTAGCAGACTGGTGATTCACAGTCAAAAAAGTTTTTATTTTAAATATTTACAATACTGTTATAACAAATATGATTGGTGGCACTAGTTGGCAAGTGGGCCAGGCACACACGCTGGCAGGCAACTGCAATTCAATTGCACTAGCAGACTGATCATTCACAGTCAAAAAAGTTTTTTTAAATATTTACACTACTGTTATAACATATATGATTGGTGGCACTAGTTGGCAAGTGGGCCTGGCACACACGCTGGGAGGCAGGCAACTGTAATTAGATTACACTAGCTGACTGATGTTTCACAGTTAAAAAAAGTATTTTTTTTAAATATTTACAATACTGTTATAACAAATATGATTGGTGGCACTAGTTGGCAAGTGGGCCTGGCACACACGCTGGCAGGCAGAGGGGCAACTGCAATTCAATTGCACTAGCAGACTGATGATTCACAGTCAAAAAAGTTTTTATTTTAAATATTTAGACTACTGTTATAACAGATAGGAGTGGTGGCACTATTTGGCAAGTGGGCCTGGCACACACGCTGGCAGGCAGGCAACTTCAACTAGATGACACTAGCAGACTGATGTTTCACAGTCAAAAAAGTTTTTTTTTTTTAAATATTTAAAGTACTGTTATAACAAATATGATTGGTGGCACTAGTTGGCAAGTGGGCCTGGCACACACGCTGGGAGGCAGGCAACTGCAATTAGATTACAATAGCTGACTGATGATTCACAGTCAAAAAAGTATTTTTTTAAAATATTTACAATACTGTTATAACAAATATGATTGGTGGCACTAGTTGGCAAGTGGACCTGGCACACATGCTGGCAGGCAGGCAACTGCAATTCAATTGCACTAGCAGACTTATGATTCACAGTCAAAAAAGTTTTTATTTTAAATATTTACACTACTGTTATAACAAATGTGATTGGTGGCACTAGTTGGCAAGTGGGCCTGGCACACACGCTGGGAGTCAGGCAACTGCAATTAGATTACACTAGTTGACTGATGTTTCACAGTCAAAAAAGTTTTTTTTAAAAATATTTACAATACTGTTATAACAAATATGATTGGTGGCACTAGTTGGCAAGTGGGCCTGGCAAACACGCTGGCAGGCAGGCAACTGCAATTCAATTGCACTAGCAGACTGATGATTCACAGTCAAAAAAGTTTTTATTTCAAATATTTACAATACTGTTATAAGAAATATGATTGGTGGCACTAGTTGGCAAGTGGGCCTGGCACACACGCTGGCAGGCAGACAACTGCAATTCAATTGCACTAGCAGACAGATGATTCACAGTCAAAAAAGTTTTTATTTAAAATATTTACACTACTGTTATAACAAATATGATTGGTGGCACTAGTTGGAAAGTGGGCCTGGCACAGACGCTGGCAGACAGGCAACTGCAATTAAATACCACTAGCAGACTGATGTAAAAGTTTTTTTTTTTTTAAAAGTTACACTAATGTTACAACAGATAGGAGTGGTGGCACTGAGGATGGAAGTAGGCACAGTATATGCTGGCAGCCTGACACACAGGCTGGCACTAGTAGAGGCAGGCTCGCCTGGCAACTAAAATTAAATAACACCTTCCCAGTACACTTCTATAAAACTTATAACCAAGAAATTTCCCCCCTACTTCTTAGACTCTTCAATCTAGCTAGAGAAGAGGGTAAATTCAAGAGTGAATTCCTTGTAGCCACCATTGTAACTATATTAAAACCTGGTAAAGATCCCTCCCTCTGCACCAGTTACAGGCCAATCTCACTAATCAATACTGACATTAAATTTTTCTCTAAAATCTTAGCCAATCGTATCGCCAACCTTCTCCCCTCTCAACCCAGATCAGGTGGGATTTATCCCTAAAAGGGAGGGCCCGGATAACACTAGACGTCTCTTGAATATTATGGCTCTGTCTTCCAGTATGAACAAACCCGTGGCAATTATATCATTAGATGCAGAAAAGGCCTTTGATCGGGTGAGATGGCGATTCCTGTGGGAAGTACTTAACACCCTTAAGTTCCCAAGTTCCCTGTTGGGCGCAATCAAAGCTTTATATTCTACTCCCTCCGCTACGGTAAAGGGTATCGGCTTCCAAACTCCCCCTTTTCAAATCTCCAACGGGACTAGACAGGGCTGTCCCTTATCACCCCTCCTTTTTGCACTGGCCATTGAGCCGTTGGCAGAAAAAATCAGACTTGACCCACATATGAGTGGCATCACCCTATGTGGCACTAAGCACAATATAGCCTTATTTGCTGACGACATTACCCTGTTCTCGTCAGACCTCGCGACCACCCTACCTAGACTCCTACTATTAGTCAGGGAATTCGGTGCGTACTCTCATTATAAACTAAATATCTCTAAAACTGAGATCTACACCCAAGGCTTTCAGAACTCGTATATTGCCCCCTTAAAGATTGAATACCCGTATAAATGGTCGGAATCTTCAGTGACCCATTTGGGAGTTAGACTGTCCAACGACTTCCCCCGGGTTATCAGGGACAACTACCTCCCCCTACCGTCAGACCTTCGTTCCCTCAATGAGAAGTGGAACCTCTCCCAAGTCTCTTGGCTTGGACGAATCGCTGCCCTAAAAATGTCCTTCCTTCCTCGACTCACATATTTATTCCGTTGTCTGCCAATCAAAGTTCCCAGGCATATCCTACTGCAGTTTCAGAGTGAGGTTACTAAGCACATCTGGCAGGGTAAACCCCCAAGGGTGGCGCAGAGAGTCTTACAGTTGCCTCGGTCACAGGGAGGTTTGGGCTCTCCCTCGATAGTAAAATACTATGAGGGAGCCATGCTCACCCATGTCTCTCAATGGGGAGCTTCACAGTCTTCCTCTAAATGGAAGTCTATTGAGCAGGCCTCCTTGCCCTTCAACCTAACTCTACGTGACCTGATTTGGACGCCTGCACACTGTCGCAGGGACTTGTTCCTAATAAATCCTATCATTCGGGAATGCCTGCAATTCTGGGATAAAATCCGCCACTCCACACAGGTTGCTCCCCACCCCTCTCCCATAGCCTCCTTGCCCGGCCTATTAGTGGGACTACAGGATGCCCATCCATCCAAATGGTCCCAATTAGGAATACTGACGGTTTCGGATCTCTGGCTTCCGACACCGGAATGTGGATTTAAACCTGATTCACAGCTCGGAGCAGACGGAGCATTGCCCCACATTCTGAAATTTGAATATCTTAGAGTTAAAAACTTCTTGATCTCCTGGGGCTTTAAGCCTCAGTCAAACCGGCCCTTAACCTTGTGGGAGTCCACCTGGAAACAGGGTGAGAGGCTCCACAGACCCCTCTCCAGGCATTACACTCTGTTGAACTCTGTACCATGCTCAGACCTGGCTCCACATCTAGTAAAGTGGGGATCCTTGCTGAACAGAACTTTTACAGCAACCGATTGGGAACAGGCGCTTGAACGAACCAAAAAAACTATAAATTGCATCACCCTTTTTGAAACTTTTTATAAGTTGGTGGCTCACTGGTACTATGTGCCCACCAGGTTAGCTAAAATATATTCTGGCACATCCCCGTTCTGTTGGAGAGGTTGTGGCCAGAGAGGGGACTCCCTACACATTTGGTGGGAATGTCCTAAAATACGCCCTCTGTGGCTTAAATGTTTCAGAGTCCTTCCCAAATTAGGAATTTCCCTACATAATTCTCCAGCAGTAGCCCTCCTACACATAGGCACTCATTCCATTCCCAAACATCATGCTTGCATAAGTATCTACCTATTCATGTCCATCAAACACCTGATAGCCTCTGACTGGAAGTCAGAATCCCCCCCCAGCTGGGCGAGAGTCTGCTCCTATATGGCCTACTTATACACCATGGAAAAAAGCATATTTTACAATCTAGGCAACTCTGACCTATTTGAGCTTATATGGGCCGACTGGAAAGTTACTTACGACACAACTTGGAGACCCAATGTTCTCTCTCCCTCTTAGCCCTTCTGGACGGAATAGGGAGCCTGAGCTAGAGATAGACCTGTCCAGAATTAATCACCTCCCTCTCGACGTAACCACTCTAGATTGATGATATACTCCCCAAACCCTCTGCTTCTCCTACACCCTTCTTATTTCTATTCTTCTATCCCCCCCTTCTTTCTCTCCCGGGCGGGAACTACTTGGTTCTCCCCCATCTGTATTACAAAACCTCATTATATGTTTTAAATTAACCACTGTACATGCGGAATTCTTGTGTACTACTCATTATACATCTCAAAAAGTGTGTTTACAGACCATATAGAGGATGTTATGAGTCCTCGAATTGCTAATCTTGTTTATGTTCTGTTCCCTTCTCTCATTGTGTACATATTATTATTTGTAAGAGTGATAAGTTAAATAAAGCTCTTTTGAAACTCAAAAAAAAAAAAAAAAAAAATTAAATAACACTAGAAGACTGATGTAAAAGTTTTTTTTAAAAAAATTAAACTAATGTTACACCAGATAGGAGTGGTGGCACTGAGGATAGAAGTAGGCACAGTATATGCTGGCAGCCTGACAGACAGGCTGGCACTAGTGGCAGGCGCAGCCTGGCCTGGCAACTAAAATTAAATAATACTAGAAGAGGACTGATGTAAAAAAAAATTTTTAAAAAATTTACACTAATGTTACACCAGATATAAGTGGTGGCACAGAGCAATTAATCATAGTATATGATGTGAGCCTGACACACTAGGCCTCATAGAAAATGAAATTAGATTACACTAGCAAAATAATGTAAAAGTTTTTTTTTTAATTTACACTAATGTTACACCAGATATCAGTGGTGGCACAGAAGAATTAATCACAGTATATGATGTGAGCCTCACACACAGGCCTGATGGAAAATGAAATTAGATTACACTAGCAAAATGATGTAAAAGTGTTTTGTTTTTTTAAATTTACACTAATGTTAACCAGATATCAGTGCTGGCACAGAATAATTAATCACAGTATATGATGTGGGTCTAACACACCGGTCTGATAGAAAATGAAATTAGATTACACTAGCAAAATGATGTAAAAGTTTTTTTTTTTTTAAATTTACACTAATGTTACACCAGATATCAGTGGTTGCACAGAAGAAGTAATCACAGTATATGCTGTGAGCCTCACACACAGGCCTGATGGAAAATGAAATTAGATTACACTAGCAAAATTATGTAAAAGTTTTTTTGTTAAAATTTACACTAAGGTTAAACCAGATATCAGTGGTGGCACAGAGCAATTAATCACAGTATATGATGTGGGCCTGACACACAGGCCTGATGGAAAATGAAATTAGATTACACTAGCAAAATGATGTAATTTTTTTTTTTTTAAATGTACACTAATGTTAACCAGATATCACTGATGGCATAGAAGAATTAATCACATTATATGATGTGGGTCTGACACACAGGTCTGATAGAAAATGGTATTAGATTACACTAGCAAAATGGTGTAAAAAAAAATGTGTTAAAATTTACACTAAGGTTAAACCAGATATCAGTGGTGGCACAGAGCAATTAATCACAGTATATGATGTGGGCCTGACACACAGGCCTGATAGAAAATAAAATTAGATTACACTAGCAAAATAATGTAAAAGTTTTTTTTTTTTTTAATTTACATTAATGTTACACCAGATATCAGTGGTGGCACAGAAGAATTAATCACAGTATATGCTGTGAGCCTCACACACAGGCCTGATGGAAACTGAAATTAGATTACACTAGCAAAATGATGTAAAGTTTTTTTTTATATTTACACTAATGTTACATCAGATATCAGTGCTGGCACAGAAGAATTAATCACAGTATATGCTGTGAGCCTCACACACAGGCCTGATAGAAAATGAAATTAGATTACACTAGAAAAATAATGTAAAAGTTTATTTTTTTTTTAATTTACACTAATGTTACACCAGATATCAGTGGTTGCACAGAAGAATTAATCACAGTATATGCTGTGAGCCTCACATACAGGCCTGATAGAAAATGAAATTAGATTACACTAGCAAAATAATGTAAAAGTTTATTTTTTTAAAAATTTACACTAATGTTACACCAGATATCAGTGGTTGCACAGAAGAATTAATCACAGTATATGCTGTGAGCCTCACACACAGGCCTGATGGAAAATGAAATTAGATTACACTAGCAAAATGATGTAAAAGTTTTTTTTTTAAAAAAGTTACACTAATGTTACAACATATAGAAGTAGTGGCACTGAGGATGGAAGTAGGCACAGTATATGCTGGCAGCCTGACACACAGGCTGGCACTAGTAGTGGCAGGCTGGCCTGGCAACTAAAATTAAATAACACTAGAAGACTGATGTAAAAGTTTTTTTAAAAAAAAATTAAACTAATGTTACACCAGATAGGAGTGGTGGCACTGAGGATAGAAGTAGGCACAGTATATGCTGGCAGCCTGACAGACAGACTGGCACTAGTGGCAGGCGCAGCCTGGCCTGGCAACTAAAATTAAATAATACTAGAAGAGGACTGACGTAAAAAATTTTTTTTAAAAATTTACACTAATGTTACACCAGATATAAGTGGTGGCACAGAGCAATTAATCACAGTATATGATGTGGGCCTGACACACAGGCCTGATAGAAAATGAAATTAGATTACACTAGCAAAATAATGTAAAAGTTTTTTTTTTAAATTTACACTAATGTTACACCAGATATCAGTGGTGGCACAGAAGAATTAATCACAGTATATGTTGTGAGACTCACACACAGGCCTGATGGAAAATGAAATTAGATTACACTAGCAAAATGATGTAAAAGTGTTTTTTTTTTTTTAAATTTACACTAATGTTACACCAGATATCAGTGGTGGCACAGAATAATTAATCACAGTATATGCTGTGAGCCTCACACACAGGCCTGATAGAAAATGAAATTAGATTACACTAGCAAAATAATGTAAAAGTTTTTTTTTTTTTAATTTACACTAATGTTACACCAGATATCAGTTGTGGCACAGAAGAATTAATCACAGTATATGTTGTGAGACTCACACACAGGCCTGATGGAAAATGAAATTAGATTACACTAGCAAAATGATGTAAAAGTGTTTTTTTTTTTTAAATTTACACTAATGTTACACCAGATATCAGTGGTGGCACAGAATAATTAATCACAGTATATGCTGTGAGCCTCACACACAGGCCTGATAGAAAATGAAATTAGATTACACTAGCAAAATAATGTAAAAGTTTTTTTTTTTTTTTATTTACACTAATGTTACACCAGATATCAGTGGTGGCACAGAAGAATTAATCACAGTATATGTTGTGAGACTCACACACAGGCCTGATGGAAAATGAAATTAGATTACACTAGCAAAATGATGTAAAAGTGTTTTTTTTTTTTTAAATTTACACTAATGTTACACCAGATATCAGTGCTGGCACAGAATAATTAATCACAGTATATGCTGTGGGCATGACACACAGGTCTGATAGAAAATGAAATTAGATTACACTAGCAAAATGATGTAATTTTTTTTTTTTTTAAATTTACACTAATGTTAACCAGATATCAGTGGTGGCACAGAAGTATTAATCACAGTATATGCTGTGAGCCTCACACACAGGCCTGATGGAAAATGAAATTAGATTACACTAGCAAAATGATGTAAAAGTTTTTTTGTTAAAATTTACACTAAGGTTAAACCAGAAATCAGTGGTGGCACAGAGCAATTAATCACAGTATATGCTGTGAGCCTCACACACAGGCCTGATGGAAAATGAAATTAGATTACACTAGCAAAATGATGTAAAAAAAATTTTACAAAATTTACACTAATGTTAACCAGATATCACTGGTGGCATAGAAGAATTAATCACAGTATATGATGTGGGTCTGACACACAGGTCTGATAGAAAATGGTATTAGATTACACTAGCAAAATGATGTAAAAAAAATGTTTGTTAAAATTTACACTAAGGTTAAACCAGATATCATTGGTGGCACAGAGCAATTAATCACAGCATATGATGTGGGCCTGACACACAGGCCTGATGGAAAATGAAATTAGATTACACTAGCAAAATGATGTAAAAATTTTTTTTTACAATTTACACTAATGTTAACCAGATATCACTGGTGGCATAGAAGAATTAATCACAGTATATGATGTGGGTCTGACACACAGGTCTGATAGAAAATGGTATTAGATTACACTAGCAAAATGATGTAACATTTTTTTTGTTAAAATTTACACTAAGGTTAAACCAGATATCAGTGGTTGCACAGAGCAATTAATCACAGTATATTATGTGGGCCTGACACACAGGCCTGATAGAAAATGAAATTAGATTACACTAGCAAAATAATGTAAAAGTTTTTTTTTTTTTTAATTTACACTAATGTTACACCAGATATCAGTGGTGGCACAGAAGAATTAATCACAGTATATGCTGTGAGCCTCACACACAGGCTTGATGGAAAATTAAATTAGATTACACTAGCAAAATGATGTAAAAGTTTGTTTTAATATTTACACTAATGTTACACCAGATATCAGTGCTGGCACAGAAGAATTAATCACAGTATATGCTGTGAGCCTCAAACACAGGCCTGATGGAAAATGAAATTAGATTACACTAGCAAAATGATGTAAAAGTTTTTTTTTTTTAATTTTACACTTATGTTACACCAGATATCAGTGCTGGCACAGAATAATTAATCACAGTATATGCTGTGAGCCTCACACACAGGCCTGATAGAAAATTAAATTAGATTACACTAGCAAAATAATGTAAAAGTTTTTTTTTTTTTTTAATTTACACTAATGAAACACCAGATATCAGTGGTGGCACAGAAGAATTAATCACAGTATATGCTGTGAGCCTCACACACAGGCCTGATGGAAAATTAAATTAGATTACACTAGCAAAATGATGTAAATTTTTTTTTTTTTTTAAATTTACGCTAATGTTAAGCAGATATCAGTGGGGGACACTAATCACAGTATATGCTGTGAGCCTCACACACAGGCTGACAGCCAGGCAAATGCAAATAAAATTACAAATAAAAAAAAAAAAAACGACTGAAGTTCTAGCCCTAAAAATGGCTTTTTGGGCTGAAGTTCTAGCCCTAAAAAGGGCTTTTTGGGGTGCTGTCCTTACAGCAGAAATTAGATGAGTCCTTCAGGACTGTAGTGGACACTAAATACACTAGCCTAGCTATCTATTGCCCTATAATATCAGCAGCTGCAGCACTAAACCTCCTCTCACTAACAAAGCAGGATCGTAATGAATCTAAAATGGCTGCTGCCCAGGAGCTGGGAGGGTCTGGGAGGGAGTGTCTGCTGCTGATTAGCTCAAATGTGTCTGCAGACTGTGACATACAGGGTCAAAGTTTCCTCAATGATGACGAATAGGGGCAGATCGAACATTGCATATGTTCGCCCGCCGCGGCGAACAAGCTAAGATCGCTGGGAACTGTTCTCCGGCGAACTGTTCGCGACATCACTATGTAACTATACTGTGTAATGTATATTTATTAGATAGTATTATTATGAGTGTAACTATATTGTGTAATGTATTATTATTAGATAGTGTTATTATGTGTGTAACTATACTGAATAATGTATATTTATTAGATAGTGTTATTATGTGTGTAACTATACTGTGTAATGTATATTTATTAGATAGTGTTATTATGTGTGTAACTATACTGTGTAATGTACATGTATTAGATAGTGTTGTTATGTGTGTAACTATACTGTGTAATGCATATTTATTAGATAGTGTTATTATGTGTAACTGTACTGTGTAATGTATATCTATTAGATAGTGCCAGACAGATAGCTCAGCATGCTAAGGCACTGTGGCTGAGCGCGGGTTGCAGGTTCAATCCCTGGCAAGGTCCACTCAGCCTTTCATCCTTCCAAAGTTGATAAAATGAGCAGTGCCTTGAGACCCTTACGGGTGATTAGCCAAGCTTTACAAGTACCCAATAGAATTATGTGTGTTACTGTACTGTGTAATGACTGTATATTTATTAGATAGTGTTGTTATGTGTGTAACTGTACTGTGCAATGTATATTTATTATATACACAGAACTTCATTTCATTTCAATATACAGAATTTCATTTCAGCTGTTCCACTGCTATGAAAACAACAGGTAGCCTCTGGAAGATAGTAATATCCTTATATTTTACCTACCCTGTTATTTTCTGATGTGTGTATTGTTATATGTATTGGTTATTATTTTGTTTGTTTAATAATTTTTTTAATTTTTTTTATTATTATTTTAAATGCATATTTGATCACCATTTTGTCTGACTATTATGTTAAAAGTTTGTTTAACCAGCTAAGGCCCATATATCTTTTTTGTACTTTGTTTAATGGTTCTATTCCCTTACATGAATACATCTGTCTTATCTCTGTATTTTTCAACTTTCCCTTTGTTTTTGCTTGAATGACCCTTAGCTCAAATGTCCATTGTCAGGACTAGCCCTTTAAGCAGTCCCCTCCTACAAAGTCTTCATAAGCCTTGCGCACCTGCACTCAGGTGCTTAGTATTTTGTTTGCAACCAAACAAAGAGTTGAACCTTAAGCTGAGCTCCAATTGTCTACAGATATTATTCTACAGTTTCCTATTACTACATAGTCTCTGAAGATTCCTAACACAGGATTACCACCTTGACCTCCTCAGAGGATTATTTTCTACTTCAGCGTGTTTCATTTTGTACACGCTCTCAACTCACTACACAGAGTCAGCAGCACCTGTCAGCTCTCGCTTTCATTCAGAGCGCAACTTCCACGCTGCACCTGTCTCCGCCAGGACATTGCTATCAGCACAAACCTCTGGTATCCAGACACGCTCACAACATTTGGGACACAAATCATACAGTTGGCACCTCATTTGTTTTCACAACTCCAAAGAATTCCCCTGAACTGGATCAGCAACATCGGGGAGTGTGGACCTGTCACGCCCACACTTGTGACGTAACTGTTTGTTCCGAACACAGAGAGCTGCAGACCGCAGAGGTTCCTGATAGCGCACTAACGGTACAATCTTTACCTATTGTTAACAAGAAGAACTTTTACACTTAAACACTGCATTTACCACGCTGTGAAAAAGGGTGTATGTACAAGCGCTAAGGTAATCCCCAAGCTGTATCCAAACAGAGATCCTAACCAACCTCCAAAAAATATGCACAAGTAGTAAGAAGTGAATACAGCGCCAACAAGAGGCCAAGGGATAAATATACTCACAGAGAGATAAAAGAAGATTATTTAATGAACCATGTTAAAAAGCATCAGTAATAAAAGACTATATATAAAAAATGTAAAAAGCACATATAAATAAAATTACAAATACAGGAATATCTTACAGAAGCGGCTCAAAGGGCCAAAGCTGATAATTACAATAAAACCAGAGGTAATAACAGGTGATCAGTGTGAGTGGTACACTAGAATAAGAGTGTATACTAATAAAACAGAATTAGCCTAAGTACAACTGTAGCAAGTGCATCAAGCAAAAAAACTAATAAACAATAATACAAACAATAGTGTTCAAAATTAGTGTTACAAAAATAGTGTTACAAAAAATAGAAAAATGCACTGCAGTGCAAAAAAAGGGGGGTAGCAAAATAATTGTATAGATACAATCAAATAGTGAGTGCAAATGGATATAAAAATGCTAGCTACTTAATCCACTGAGGTTAAGATATAATTAAATAAAATACACAATATGCAATAACATAAAAAATAAAATATAAAATATAATCCAAAAAAGTGTTAAAAATGTTGATCAACAAATGTTAGTGAAGAACAAAAATAAGTCAATCAAAAAAAAAAAAAATGGAAAAAATGGGTGATGAAAAGCAAGGTGAAAGTGAGGAAATTGATTCCTTCCAATGTTAGTTACTTTAACAGATCCAAATTCCTGAGTGTGGTTGCTGAAGTAGCTGATTGGATCCTAGCACCTGTCAGCTGCTCCTATGGTATCCTAAAAAGTGTCCCAATATGTCAACGCGTTTCTGCCCTCAAAAAAGGGCCTTTCTCAAGACTAGCTACCACGCTGTGCCAGAGACTTATCTGAGATCCTCTCTCATTCCCAAGAGCTTCTGTTTAGTGTTGCACATAGCAGTACTGAAACTTACTGTCTATTCAGAAAACATTTATCAACTCACAACGGTAATACTGTTGCCTTTCCACAATACTGGTAACAAATTCCTAAGTGATACAAACCATCTCTATTCTCATAACATACAATCACAATTAATTCCGCAACTGAGACCAATAAAGACATTAGACCTAGGGGATTTACGCATCCCTCAAATCCATAGATATACTCTCCCCATTCCTTTAAATTTTTTGCAGGCCAATCTAACGCTAATATATCTCTCTCCTTCAGCCTGATTTTAAACTATATCTGCCCCAGTCTCACAAGAAAATACACAGAACTTCATTTCAGCTGTTCCACTGCTATGCAAACAACAGGTAGCCTCTGGAAGATTGTTTCCCTCCCACCCTGCCCCTCAACCCACCCACCCCAGGATCATGTCTTTATTTATAGATAGTCTCCCACACTACTTTAATTCTCTTTAAATGACAGCTGCAAACACTAATCAGCACATCCTTCCTTTTACTTAACCCTATAGACTACATACCCTCTCTTCCTACAAACAGCTATATATCACACATCAATAGTATATACTTTTATTTTTATTTTTTTTATTATATTATTATTTTTTTTCATCTACACACCTCATACCCCAACATGAATCCAAATATGACCATAATGTTATTTGTAATAACCCTTTTCTCACTACATTTTTGTTCACATCACTACCGGCATAATCGCACACCTCTAACTGGAAAACAAATTATCATACACCATGGCCTTCTTTGTAGCTGTAACTTATCTGCTGAGTGCTGGTGGAGAGTTATAAAAAATAACTCTCCTACCCTTACCTCACAAAATTATAAAGTATCACATTCACTATATCGGCAAACAAAAATGATTTCTAAATTCCTATTCCTTATGTTACTTGCCCTTGCAAATGATGTAGAGTCTAACCCTGGTCAGCCAACAAATTCAATTCCTAGCCTTCCAGCTAAAAAAGGCCTCCCCTTTGTGCACTGTAATATCTGCAGCTTACTACAAAAAATTGATGCACTGCAAGCATGGTGTTTACAATACAAGCCCAAAATCATTGTGATCTCTGAATCGTGGCTAACTGCAAAAATACCTGACTCTGCCATTGCAATACATGGGTATTCATGCCATAGAAATGATAGAGCAAAGAGAGGAGGCGGTATTGTAATTTATGTTGACAATTCCACAAAGTACACCCCCTTACAAAAATCTAGCTCTCCTGCCACCTTTGATTTCCTTTCTGGCACAATTGAGATCCCGTGCAGTAAATCAATCATTGTTGCAGAAATCTACCGCCCACCTAGCTCCCCTGTGCATCCCCTTTCTGATATAGCACATCTCCTTAGTGAAACTATAGCTCAAAACCCAAAAAGTGAAATTTAGGTTTTTGGAGATTTTAATATTGATTTGCTGAATCCAAAAAATAATAGTTGTCACTCGCTGTTTAAATCTTTGCAGCTAAAGCAATTAATCTCCTCCCCAACTCGCATAAACATCAAAAGCCATAATTACACCCTGCTCGACTGGATTCTCTCCACTTCTCCCAACCGAATCCAGGAGGCAGGTGTTCTCCCTAACAATTTTAGTGACCACTGCTTAGTGTACTGCGTGCACAAAATAAAGGCAACTAAATTCTCTCCCAAGGTTACAATCACCAGATCCTTCAAAAAATTTAATCTTCAATCATTTCAAAATGATATCAAGAACCTCCCCTGGCACAGATTAAACCTAATCCCAGATCTAGACTCTGCAGTTGAATTCTTTCATTCTGAACTCCCACAAGTTTGGAATTTACATGCCCCGCTGTGTAAGTTGAGAGTAAAAGGAGAACACTTGAATTGGATCACAGCTGACCTCATTCAAATGTACCAGTTTCGGGATTCATTGTGGTCAAAGTTCAAGCATACTGGCTCTATGAATGATCACTGTGTATATAGACAATGGCAAAATATATGCACTAAACAAACAAAATCGGTCAAGGCCCAATATTTCTGTGAAAATCTGAACAATAACATATCTAACCCTAGAACATTTTGGAAACTCATAAATAACTTACAAAATCCACCAATCCACTCCCAACCCTCCACTGTCAATGTGGACAACCAAACCCTGCAACTCCCCTTAGAAGTAGCAAATTCCTTTAATAGTTATTTTGTCGGATGCTCCACCACCCTGATTGACAAACTAATAAATGACACGCATCCTGAAACTACAAATGTGGATCAGGCCCCACTAAATCAGCAAAGACCCAATATAGAGGAGTTCAATTTTAGACCTGTACCCATCAATGTCACTAAGAAACACCTTAATAATCTAAAAATGAAAAACCAGTCTGGACCTGATTAAATCCCAACAATGCTGTTGAAGCTCAGTGCACCGGCAATTGCTAAACCTGTCACAACCCTAATTAACGAATCCTTGGTGTCTGGATACATATCCAAACTTTGGAAAACTGCAAGAGTAGTGCCTATCCATAAAAGTGGGGAGTTAACCTTGGTTTCTAACTATCGCCCTATATTATTGCTCCCAGTATTGTCAAAAATCTTAGAAAAATGTGTCCATACGCAACTATGTGAGTATAACCAACAATCTAGCTGGCCCCTGATCAATCAGGTTTTCGTCCGAATCACTCCACTACAACTGCCCTCCTAAAAGTTTGCAACGACATCCAAACTGGCATGGAACAAGGAGACCTAACTGGAGCTATTTTCCTTGATTTTGCAAAGGCCTTTGACACAGTAGACCACAACATACTACTGCTCAAACTAAAAAACTATGGTATTGCTGATCATCCGTTAACCTGGTTTTGATCATATGTATCGGATCGATCACAATATGTCTCCATTTCTGACAGCGACTCCTTCCCTCTCCCAATCACGTGTGGTGTTCCCCAAGGTTCCATTCTCGGCCCCCTACTATTCACATTATTTATAAATGATCTGCCTAATTTCTGCAGATCCTCAACTGTACACATGTACTCAGATGACACTGTAATCTATGCAAACAATTCCAATCTGCCGCAGCTTGAAGCAGTGCTCCAAGACCAGTTCACAGAGGTAGAAAAGTGGATCACAAAAAACAAACTCTTTCTAAACACTGACAAAACTGTCACAATGATCTTTGGAATGAGACCTAAATTACACAAATTACAAAATTCTCATCTACGCATCAAAACAAAATCCAATTGCACGCTGACCGCAGTCCACTCTTTCAAGTACTTGGGTATGTTGATAGATCCCAATCTATCTTTTGGCCTCCACATAGCAAAACTTGCATCTAAACTTTATCCAAAACTAGGTGCCCTGTACAGAAACAAATCCTACCTCAGCCCTACAGTAAAGGAAAAGATTGTACAGCAAATGCTGATGCCTATCATGGATTACGGGGATGTAGTATATGCACCTGCACCGCAAACTCACCTTAATAAACTTAATACATTGTATAACTCATTCTGCCGCTTTGTGCTACAATGTAACTACAGAACCCACCATTGTGACATGCTAAAAGAACTAAACTGGCTGTCGCTGGAATCCAGACGCACCCTCCATTTTTCCAGCCTTGTTTCTAAGAGCCTTTCTGGGAAGCTCCCGCCCTACCTGAGAAGAATGCTCTCCCCGGCTATTCCCACCTCCTATAACTTCCGATCCAATAGCAGCACATTATTTAGCTTGCCTCAATACAAAAAGAAATCAGCTTGATCCTCCTTTTCCTACAGAGCACCATAATTATGGAATGACCTCCCGCACACTTTCAAACCTTCCCCAAGCCTAATATCCTTTAAGAGATCCCTCTCTACATATCTCAAAACAGAATGTACCTATCATGGTTGATTATATATTTCCTACCTGTTCTATGTTAAATTTTTGCATATATTGTGTACTATTATTGTTTTTGTATTTTATTGCATCCTACTGTATCAATGCAATGTTTTGTGGACCCAGGACATACTTGAAAATGAGAGAAATCTCAATGTATCCTTCCTGGTAAAATATTTTATAAATCAATAATACTGTGTAATGTATATTTATTAGATAGTGTTATTATGTGTGTAACTGTACTGTGTAATGTATATTTATTACATTTTGTTATTATGTGTGTAACTGTACTGTGTAATATATATACATATTTATTAGATAGTGTTATTATGTGTGTTACTGTACTGTGTAATGTAGATTTATTAGATAGTGTTATTATGTGTGTAACTATACTGTGTAATGTATATTTATTAGATAGTGTTTTTATGAGTGTAACTGTACTGTGTAATGTAAATGTATTAGATATTGTTATTATGTGTGTAACTGTACTGTGTAATGTATGTTTATTAGATAGTGGTATTATGTGTGTAATTGTACTATGTAATATATATTTATTAGATAGTGTTATTATGTGTGTAACTGTACTGTGTAATGTATATTTATTAGATAGTGGTATTATGTGTGTAATTGTACTATGAAATGTATATTTATTAGATAGTGTTATTATGTGTGTAACTGTACTGTGTAATGTATATTTATTAGACTGTGTTATTATGTTTGTAACTATACTGTGTAATATATATTCATTAGATAGTGTTATTATGTGTGTAACTGTACTGTGTAATGTATATTTATTAGATAGTGTTTTTATGTGTGTAACTGTACTGTGTAATGTATATTTATTAGATAGTATTATTATGTGTGTAACAATACTGTGTAATGTATATTTATTAGATAGTGTTATTATGAGTGTAGCTATACTGTGTAATGTATATTTATTAGATAGTGTTATTATGTGTGTAACTGTACTGTGTAATGTATATTTATAAGATAGTGTTATTATGTATGTAACTTTACTGTGTAATGTATATTTATTAGATAGTGTTATTATGTGTGTAACTGTACTGTGTAATGTATATTTATTAGATAGTGTTATTATGTGTGTAACTGTACTGTGTAATGTATATTTATTAGATAGTGTTATTATGTGTGTAACTGTACTGTGTAATGTATATTTATTAGATAGTGTTATTATGTGTGTAACTGTACTGTGTAATGTATATTTATTAGATAGTGTTATTATGTGTGTAACTGTACTGTATAATGTATATTTATTAGATGGTGTTATTATGTGTGTAACTGTATTGTGTAATAGTGTGCAGATAGTGTTATGTGTGTAATTATATTGTGTAATGTATATTTATTAGATAGTGTTATTATGTGTGTAACTATATTGTGTAATGTATATTTATTAGATAGTGTTATTATGTGTGTAACTATACTGTGTAATGTATATTTATTAGATGGTGTTATTATGTGTGTAACTGTATTGTGTAATAGTGTGCAGATAGTGTTATGTGTGTAACTATATTGTGTAATGTATATTTATTAGATAGTGTTATTATGTGTGTAACTATATTGTGTAATGTATATTTATTAGATAGTGTTATTATGTGTGTAACTGTACTGTGTAATGTATATTTATTAGATAGTGGTATTATGTGTGTAACTGTACTGTATAATGTATATTTATTAGATGGTGTTTTATGTGTGTAACTGTATTGTGTAATAGTGTGCAGATAGTGTTATGTGTGTAACTATATTGTGTAATGTATATTTATTAGATAGTGTTATTATGTGTGTAACTGTACTGTATAATGTATATTTATTAGATAGTGTTATGTGTGTAACTATACTGTATAATGTATATTTATTAGATGGTGTTATTATTAGTGTTCCTGTACTTTGTAATGTATTTTTGATGTCTTTTGTGACACTTTTTTGTATTGCAAAACAGTTAACCAAAGCTTTGAGGAGGCACTAACCTGACAAGCGTTAACATCAACTGTGATCAAGCAACCGCTTTTACTGTCCACTAGTAAAATAAGCGCAATTTAACTTGCACGCAGGTGAAAGCAAAAACTCAATATCGCTAGCATGCAAACATTTGCGCTCCACTATCCAGCCCTATGTCTTGCTGCCCTATGTCTTGCTGACTTTATATTGATGATGGCTGTCTATACATAATGGCCTAGATTACAAGTGGAGCGCTAAATTGTCAGACCCGAAATCGGGAAAATGTGCCCGTTTGCGGACACACATTAATTAACAAACTATAACAGATCTCTGGTTAATTTTATAAATGTTCCTTAATTGCCCCCAAAATACAGTGTAGCATATTTTATTAAAAAAATAAAGATAGCAGCATCTTTATTTTTTAATAAAGTAACTGCACTAGGCAGTATTTTGGGGGTAATGTTGGCAGGTCTGGGGTGTTACAAAAAATGGCACTGAAAAGTTCCTTTACATAGCTGTCCATGGGAATCTAATCTATACATATATATTGATGTGTTAATATGTGTATATACACATATAAACATACATATATATATATATATAAACATATATATTTATATTTGCTGTGCCCCTTCTCTGCACTTAGGTTCTGATGCTGTCTCTGCCAGGAAACAGACGCCTAGATTTAGAGTTTTGTCGGTAACTACCCGCGTAGCTAACGCATGCTTTTTTTCTCCCGCACCTTTTAAATACCGCTGGTATTTAGAGTTCACAGAATGGCTGCGTTAGGCTCCAAAAAGGGAGCGTAAAGGCATATTTACCGCCACTGCAACTCTCAATACCAGCGGTGCTTACGGACATGGCCAGATTCAAAAACGTGCTCGTGCACGATTCCCTCATAGGAAACAATGGGGCAGTTTGAGCTGAAAAAAAACCAAACACCTGCAAAAAAGCAGCGTTAAGCTCCTAACGCAGCCCCATTGTTTCCTATGGGGAAACACTTCCTAAGTCTGCATCTAACACCCTAACATGTACCCCGAGTCTAAACACCCCTAACCTTACACTTATTAACCCCTAATCTGCCGCCCCCGCTATCGCTGACCCCTGCATATTATTATTAACCTTACATTATACCTATGTACCCCTAATCTGCTGCCCATAACACCGCCGACCCCTATATTATGTTTATTAACCCCTAATCTGCCCCCCACAACGTCGCCTCCACCTACCTACAATTATTAACCCCTAATCTGCCGACCGGACCTCACTGCTACTATAATAAATGTATTAACCCCTAATATATATCAGCACACATTAGCATGTGCTTGTATTATTGTAATTTGGCCCAATGTGTTTTAATGCAGGTTTTTTAACGTAAACAATTATATCAATTCCTGACATGTGCATGGAGCAGTCATATATAATTTAAGTTTATAGTAAAAACATTGCATGCTCTCATCCATTAAAGCATGTCATTTTATTACTATCGACCCTGCAATATTATGTGCTTAACCCCAACAAAGAGGCAGCTTACGTGTGATTCAAAAAAAAAGAAAGAAGAGTGAGCTTCAAAGCAGCTACAAACAGTAAATTGTTATTTATTATCTTCCAAATAAAACCACAATGTTGTCTGAAAGAATTGTTACTATATGGCTAATTAAAACCACCAGTGGTATAAAAAAACTTTTTTTTAATATATATATATATCACATTCAGGTAAAAGGGATATGAAACCCAAATATTTTCTTTCGTGATTCGAATAGAGCATGCAATATTAAGCAACTTCCTAATTTACTCCTATTATCAATTTTTCTTCATTCTCTTAATATCTTTATTTGAAAAAGCAAGAATCTAAGCTTAGGAGCAGGCCCATTTTTGGTTCAGCACCCTAGGTAGCGAGTAGTGAGTTTGTGCAACCTTTAATGTTAAAAAAACCCCACATAAACAGGTAAAATACATTGTACTAAGCAGGCCAAAATGAGTGATCAAGGCTCCTGAATTGTACAAATCCAGAAATCATGCAGCAATGAGAATAAACTAAAGAAATTGTGACAGGGTTATTTGAGGTATATGAGGGTCATGGTATGGGTTAATTGCATTGTTTGAGAGGGGGCACTGTAGGGTTTATTACTGGGGGACCAGAGATTTGCAGTTTCTTGTAGACATGTGCAGTTAGATCCTTCGTTAGGATCCGACACATTTTTTTAGAAGTGTTCACTGATTTTATCCCAATATGAGATGTTTATTCAATGAAAATGATTCAATAGCTCAAAACTCATTAAAGGCACGTAAATTAGGAGATTATTCCACTTTTTATATACCCTACTCACTTAAAGGGACAATAAACACTAAATAAATTCTAGGAAGAATAAAGCATTCAAGGAAAAGATACATCATAGAATAACATGTAGATGTATAATTTAAAGATTCATTAACTGTTTAAATCGTGACAAAATAAGTGTAAAGTTTTAGTGTCTATAAAACAATAAATAAATTGGTCACTAGAGTGTGCAGCCTGTGGCCTCTATTTATTAAAGTCTGGCGGACCTGATCTGACAGTGCGGATCAGGTCCGCCAGACCTCGCTGAATACGGAGAGCAATACGCTCTCCGTATTCAGCATTGCACCAGCAGCTCATAATAGCTGCTGGTGCAACGCCGCCCCTTGCAGACTCGCGGCCAATCGGCTGCCAGCAGGGGGTGTCAATCAACCCGATCGTACTCGATCGGGTTGAATTCCGGCGATGTCTGTCCGCCTGCTCAGAGCAGACGGACAGGTTATGGAGCAGCGGTCTTTGTGACCACTTCTTCATAACTGCTGTTTCTGGCGAGTCTGCAGGCTCGCCAGAAACACAGGGCATCAAGCTCTATTCAGAGCTTGATAGATAGGCCCCAATGGCTGTGTGGGATAAATAAATAATGACACTATATTGCCGGTTTTTTTTTATATATATATAATTACGATTGATCATTTTATATTCTAATCTCTTACGCCTAGATTTAGAGTTTTGCGGCCAAAGGGGTGCGTTAGCTACGCTGGCTTTTTTTCCCCCGCACCTTTTAAATACCGCTGGTATTTAGAGTTCACAGAATGGCTGGGTTTTCAGTGCGTTAGGCTCCAAAAAGGGAGCGTAGAGCATAATTTACCCCCACTGCAACTCTAGATACCAGCGGTGCTTACGGACGCGGCCAGCCTCAAAAACGTGCTCGTGCACGATTCCCCCATAGGAAACAATGGGGCTGTTTGAGCTGAAAAAAAACCTAACATCTGCAAAAAAGCCGCGTTCAGCTCCTAACGCAGCCCCATTGTTTCCTATGGGGAAACACTTCCTAAGTCTGCACCTAACACCCTAACATGAACCCCGAGTCTAAACACCCCTAACCTTACACTTATTAACCCCTAATCTGCCAACCCCGCTATCGCTGACCCCTGCATATTATTTTAACCCCTAATCTGCCACTCCGTAAACCGCCGCTACTTACATTATCCCTATGTACCACTAATCTGCCCCCCCACAACGTCGCCTCCACCTGCCTACACTTATTAACCCCTAATCTGCCGACCGGACCGCGCCGCTATTATAATAAAGTTATTAACCCCTAATCCGCCTCACTCCCGCCTCAATAACCCTATAATAAATAGTATTAACCCCTAATCTGCCCTCCCTAACATCGCCGACACTTAACTTTAATTATTAACCCCTAATCTGCCGACCGAATCTCGCCGCTACTGTAATAAATGAATTAACCCCTAAAGCTAAGTCTAACCCTAACACTAACACCCCCCTAAGTTAAATATAATTTAAATCTAACGAAATAAATGAAGCCTTCTATCAAGCCGCATCTTCAATCTTCTTTCTTCTGGAGCGGAGCGGAACGGAGCGGAGCCATCTTCTTTCCAACCGACGCGGATCCAACCTCTTCAACCGACGCCTACTCGCCGAATGAAGTTTCCTTTAAATGACGTCATCCAAGATGGCGTCCCTCGAATTCCGATTGGCTGATAGGATTCTATCAGCCAATCGGAATTAAGGTAGGAAAATTCTGATTGGCTGATGGAATCAGCCAATCAGAATCAAGTTCAATCCGATTGGCTGATCCAATCAGCCAATCAGATTGAGCTCGCATTCTATTGGCTGTTCCGATCAGCCAATAGAATGCGAGCTCAATCTGATTGGCTGATAGACAAGGTAGGAAGATCTTCAGGGGCTTAGTGTTAGGTTTATTTAAGGGGGGTTTGGGTTAGATTAGGGGTATGTGGGTGGTGGGTTGTAATGTTGGGGGGGGGTATTGTATGTTTTTTTTTACAGGCAAAAGAGCTGAATTCTTTGGGGCATGCCCCACAAAAGGTCCTTTTAAGGGCTGGTAAGGTAAAAGAGCTTTGAACTTTTGTAATTTAGAATAGGGTAGGGCATTTTTTTTATTTTGGGGGTCTTTGTTATTTTATTAGGGGGCTTAGAGTAGGTGTAATTAGTTTAAAATTGTTGTAATTTGTTTCTAATGTTTGTAAATATTTTTTTATTTTTTTGTAACTTAGTTCTTTTTTATTTTTTGTACTTTAGTTAGTTTATTTAATTGTATTTATTTGTAGGAATTGTATTTAATTTATTTATTGATAGTGTATTGATAGTGTAGTGTTAGGTTTAATTGTAGATAATTGTAGGTAGTTTATTTAATTTATTTATTGATAGTGTAGTGTTAGGTTTAATTGTAACTTAGGTAAGGATTTATTTTACAGGTAATTTTGTAATTATTTTAACTAGGTAACTATTAAATAGTTCTTAACTATTTAATAGCTATTGTACCTGGTTATAATAATTACAAAGTTACCTGTAAAATAAATATTAATCCTAAAATAGCTACAATATAATTATAATTTATATTGTAGCTATATTAGGATTTATTTTACAGGTAAGTATTTAGCTTTAAATAGGAATAATTTATTTAATAAGAGTTAATTTATTTCGTTAGAATAAAATTATATTTAACTTAGGGGGGTGTTAGGGTTAGGGTTAGATGTATTTATTTATTAGAATAGCGGTGAGCTCCGGTCGGCAGATTAGGGGTTAATGTTTGAAGTTAGGTGTTGGCGATGTTATTTATTATAGGGTTATTGAGGCGGGAGTGAGGCGGATTAGGGGTTAATAACTTTATTATAGTAGCGGTGCGGTCCGCTCGGCAGATTAGGGGTTAATAAGTGTAGGTAGGTGGCGGCGACGTTGTGGGGGGCAGATTAGGGGTTAATAAATATAATATAGGGGTCGGCGGTGTTAGGGGCAGCAGATTAGGGGTACATAAGGGTAACGTAGGTGGGGGCACTTTGCGGTCGGCAGATTAGGGGTTAATTATTATAGGTAGCTGGCGGCGACGTTGTGGGGGGCAGATTAGGGGTTAATAAATATAATATAGGGGTCGGCGGTGTTAGGGGCAGCAGATTAGGGGTACATAAGTATAACGTAGGTGGCGGTCGGCAGATTAGGGGTTAAAAAAATTTAATAGAGTGGCGGCGATGTGGAGGGACCTCGGTTTAGGGGTACATAGGTAGTTTATGGGTGTTAGTGTACTTTAGAGCACAGTAGTTAAGATCTTTATGAACCGGCGTTAGCCCAGAAAGCTCTTAACTACTGACTTTTTTCTGCGTCTGGAGTTTGGTCGTTAGATTTCTAACGCTCACTTCAGCCACGACTCTAAATACCGGTGTTAGAAAGATCCCATTGAAAAGATAGGATACGCAATTGACGTAAAGGGATCTGCGGTATGGAAAAGTCGCGGCTGGAAAGTGAGTGTTAGACCCTTTCCTGACTGACTCCAAATACCAGAGGGCGTTAAAAACCAGAGTTAGGAGCCTCTAACGCTGGTTTTGACGGCTACCGTCCAACTCTAAATCTAGGCGAAAGTGTTTAATGTGTCTTTAAAGTTATGGAGAATTATTTAAATAAAAATCTATTCTTTATGTCAGTGCTCTCATGTAAAGAGGTCTTACATATAAACCAGTGACCTGTTTGTAAGTGAGCAGACAAGGGTTTCTACAGACTCCTACACTATCCTTTGGCTCTGCACAAACATATTATTTCAGCACGGGCAAGAAAGTGTTATCCTCTGTACAGATCTACACAGTGACCTTTATATTTCACAGTTATCTGATCTGTAACTGCAGAATGACAAACCCACTCATGTATACATAAAAAGCTCTAACTTAGTAATCAGATCATAGCCATATACTTTTTGTTTTACTATAACATATATTATACCTTCTATTTAATTTGTAAGAAGGAACTAGACTGCCTACCCCTGTCTGATGTATAGATGCCCTAAATTAGTTATATTTGTATTATACGGTTAATTATTTACATACAACTATTTATTATCATGACTAAAAATGTACATATTGTTTTCTTAAAGGGGCATATAACTTTTTTCTATATATATCTGAACAGCTGTTAAACATTAGTAACATTTTTGCTTAAGAAACTTTAAAGAAAAAGCTGTTTGGAGAAACTAAGAGAAAACAGGTTTATTCGACACAGGGACATCCATTTTTTTCAAAACCAAAGCACTGTAATACACTTTGAAATACTGCTTTTAGGGGTAAACCGTGTTTTATTACAAAGTTTTGAATTTCAATTATAATTTATTTGTATTTTGTTTTTCTTTAAGAAAATCTATCTTTTTGTACAGATATATTACAAATTGTATTTCTCAGAGAGAAATGCCATAATTTCTAATATGAAATATGATATAAGAACTAAAAGGAATAGTCTAGTCAAAATTAAACTTTCATGATTTATATAGAGCATGCAATTTTAAGCAACTTTCTGTTTTACCCCTATTATCAAATTTTCTTCGTTCTCTTGGTATCTTTATTTGAGAAAGCAATAATATAAGCTTAGGAGTTGGCCTATTTTTGGTTCAGAACCTGGGTAGCACTGTCTGATTGGTGTCTAAATGTAGCCACCAATCAGCAAGCGCTATCCAGGTGCTGAACCAAAAATGGTCTGGCTCCTAAGCTTACATTAAAAAAAAATAACAAGAGAACGAATAACAATTGATAGTAGGAGTAAATTAGAAAGTTACTTAAAATTGCATACTCTGTCTGAATCATGGAAGTTTAATTTTAACTAGACTATTCCTTTAAATGCATACTGTATAATTAGTAATTATCATTACTAGTGAAACCTACTGAGTATAAAGCTAACTACACAACATGTATACAAATAAGACAATTATTAGTATATGGGCAAATTATTTGATAAAAATTGTATGAGTGATAGATTTGTTTAAAAAAAAAAAAACCTTTCTCTACAATAGAATCTGTCTGTCCTTTGGCAGCTGATATTCTATACACATTGGCTAAGTTAAATAAAATACACTAATATCTCTTGACATATTATTTTACAGAAGTCAGTGCATAGTGATAAATATACGACACAGAGTAGTCAGTACATAGTGATAAATATACGACACAGAGTAGTCAGTACACAGTGATAAAAATACAACAAAGAGTAGTCAGTAAATAGTAATAAATATACGACACATAGTAGTCAGTACACAGTGATAAATATACCACACAGAGAAGTCAGTACATAGTGATAAATATACCACACAGAGTAGTCAGTATATAGTGATAAATATACCCCACATAGCAGTCAGTATATAGTTATAAATATACCACACAGAGTAGTCAGTATATAGTGATAAATATACCCCACATAGCAGTCAGTATATAGTTATAAATATACCACACAGAGTAGTCAGTATATAGTTATAAATATACCACACATAGTAGTCAGTATATAGTGATAAATATACCACACATAGTAGTCAGTATATAGTTATAAATATACCACACATAGTAGTCAGTATATAGTGATAAATATACCACACATAGTAGTCAGTATATAGTTATAAATATACCACACAAAGTAGTCAGTATGTAGTGATAAATATACCACACAGAGTAGTCAGTATATAGTTATAAATATACCACACATAGTAGTCAGTACATAGTGATAAAAATACCACACAGAGTAGTCAGTATATAGTGATAAATATACCCCACAGAGTAGTCAGTTCATAGTTATAAATATACCACACAGAGTATTCAGTACATAGTGATAAATATACCACACATAGTAGTCAGTACATAATGATAAATATACTACACAGAGTAGTCAGTACATAGTGATAAATATACGACACAGAGTAGTTAGTACATAGTTATAAATATACCACACATAGTAGTCAGTACATAATGATAAATATACTACACAGAGTAGTCAGTACATAGTGATAAATATACGACACAGAGTAGTTAGTACATAGTTATAAATATACCACACATAGTAGTCAGTACATAATGATAAATATACTACACAGAGTAGTCAGTACATAGTTATAAATATACCACACAGTGTAGTCAGTACATAGTTATAAATATACCACACAGAGTAGTCAGTACATAAACCATTGCTTCAATTAGAGCTGCCGGCATTTTTGCAGTAGAAGCGTTCTTGTTAAGAAACTTGCCCGGGGATATGCTTACAAGATGAGGCTGGAGGAGAAAACCTTGTGCCAATATGCTGCCTCCCCTTGTCAGCTGTGGTAGGTCTGCAGTCTTAGTAACTTACAGACTGGATGCCTCTGTGCACTGCTTAGATCAGCTTGTGATTTCTAATAAAAAAACTCCCAGTGCTACTAATAGATAGCTTTCTCTCCATTCATGAACCCATGGAGTAAATAGAAAACGAACACTTAAAACGTTTCATTACTTTAATGATGGTAATTACTGTATGTTGTTGCATGTAAAGGGCAGTGATTGTTTCAAAGTGCGTTCTTCTTACCCTCCTTTCCTCTCTCCCTTGTTTCCCTTTCTCCCTCAACTCACTCCCTCCCTTCCTTCTTTCCATCCCTCCCTTCTTTCTCTTAACTCCTTCTTTCATTCATTTCTTTCCCTCCATCCTTTTCTCCTCTCCCTCCCCACTTTTCTCATCTCTCTCTATCTCTCTCTCTTTCTCTCTGTCTTTCTCTCTCTTTCTCTCTCTCTTTATTTTTCTCTTTCTCTCTCTTTCTCTCTCTTACTCTCTCTTACTCTTTTTTTTCTCTTTTTCTCTCTTTCTCTTATTTTCCCGTTTTCTCTCTTTCTTCCCTTCCTTTTCTCCCCTCCCCATCTTTTCTTTACCTTCTCCCGGGAGAAAATGGTATGAGATGCATGCAATTCATCCCACCTGTATGCAAGTGCTAGCCCATTTTCTTTTGAACTGTTATGAAAAAAAAAAAAATGTTTTACACACTGACCCAAAAAATTATTAAAGGAACACTGAACCCAATTTTTTTCTTTCATGATTCAGATAGAGCATGCAATTATAAGCAACTTTCTATTTTACTTCTATTATCAATTTTTCTTCCTACTCTTGCTATCTTTATTTGAAAAAGAAGGCATCTATGCTAAGGAGACAGCAAATTGTTGGTTTAGAACCATGGACAGCACTTGTTTATTGGTGCTGTCCAATCAGCAAGGACAGCCCAGGTTGTTCACCAAAAATGGGCCGGCATCTAAACTTACATTCTTGCATTTCAAATAAACATACCAAGAGAATGAAGAAAATTTGATAATAGGAGTAAATTATAAAGTTGCTCAAAATTGCATGCTCTATCTGAATCACGAAAGAAAAAAATTGAGTTCAGTGTCCCTTTAAGTGGAAAAAAAGGCCTAAAACCTTTGGGGTGGGGCAGCAGAATTTTGAGTGCCTAGGGCAGCACAAGACCTAAATATGCCACTGCAGTACATAGTGATAAATATACCACACAGAGTAGTCAGTATATAGTAATACATATTCCACACAGAGTAGTCAGTATATAGTTATAAATATACCCCACAGAGTAGTCAGTACATAGTAATACATATTCCACACAGAGAAGTCAGTACATAGTGATAAATATATGACACAGAGTAGTCAGTACATAGTGATAAATATATCACACAGAGTAGTCAGTATATAGTGATAAATATACCACACATAGTAGTCAGTATATAGTGATAAATATACCACACAGAGTAGTCAGTACTTAGTGATAAATATACCACACAGTGTAGTCAGTACATAGTGATAAATATACCACACAGTGTAGTCATTACATAGTGATAAACATACCCCAGAGAGTAGTCAGTATATAATGATAAATATATCACACTGAGTAGTCAGTACATAATGATAAATATATCACACAGAGTAGTCAGTACATAGTGATAAATATACCACAAAGAGTAGTCAATATATAGTAATACATATTCCACACAGAGTAGTCAGTGTATAGTTATAAATATACTCCACAGAGTAGGCAGTACATAGTTATAAATATATCACACAGAGTAGTCAGTACATAGTAATACATATTCCACACAGAGAAGTCAGTACATAGTGATAAATATACGACACAGAGTAGTCAGTACATAGTGATAAATATATCACACAGAGTAGTCAGTATATAGTGATAAATATACCACACATAGTAGTCAGTACATAGTGATAAATATACTACACAGAGTAGTCAGTACATAGTTATAAATATATCACACAGAGTAGTCAGTACATAGTAATACATATTCCACATAGAGAAGTCAGTACATAGTGATAAATATACGACACAGAGTACTCAGTACATAGTGATAAATATATCACACAGAGTAGTCAGTATATAGTGATAAATATACCACACATAATAGTCAGTATATAGTGATAAATATACCGCACAGTGTAGTTATTACATAGTGCTAAATATACCATACAGAGTAGTCGATACTTGGTGATAAATACACCACACAGTCTAGTCATTACATAGTGATAAATATACCACACAGAGTAGTCAGTATAAAGTGATAAATATACCAAAAAAAAAATGTTTTACACACTGACCCAAAAAATTATTAAAGGAACACTGAACCCAATTTTTTTCTTTCATGATTCAGATAGAGCATGCAATTATAAGCAACTTTCTATTTTACTTCTATTATCAATTTTTCTTCCTACTCTTGCTATCTTTATTTGAAAAAGAAGGCATCTATGCTAAGGAGACAGCAAATTGTTGGTTCAGTACCATGGACAGCACTTGTTTATTGGTGCTGTCCAATCAGCAAGGACAGCCCAGGTTGTTCACCAAAAATGGGCCGGAATCTAAACTTACATTCTTGCATTTCAAATAAACATACCAAGAGAATGAAGAAAATTTGATAATAGGAGTAAATTATAAAGTTGCTCAAAATTGCATGCTCTATCTGAATCACGAAAGAAAAAGATTGAGTTCAGTGTCCCATTAAGTGGTAAAAAAAGGCCTAAAACCTTTGGGGTGGGGCAGCAGAATTTTGAGTGCCTAGGGCAGCACAAGACCTAAATATGCCACTGCAGTACATAGTGATAAATATACCACACAGAGTAGTCAGTATATAGTAATACATATTCCACACAGAGTAGTCAGTATATAGTTATAAATATACCCCACAGAGTAGTCAGTACATAGTAATACATATTCCACACAGAGAAGTCAGTACATAGTGATAAATATATGACACAGAGTAGTCAGTACATAGTGATAAATATATCACACAGAGTAGTCAGTATATAGTGATAAATATACCACACATAGTAGTCAGTATATAGTGATAAATATACCACACAGAGTAGTCAGTACTTAGTGATAAATATACCACACAGTGTAGTCAGTACATAGTGATAAATATACCACACAGTGTAGTCATTACATAGTGATAAACATACCCCAGAGAGTAGTCAGTATATAATGATAAATATATCACACTGAGTAGTCAGTACATAATGATAAATATATCACACAGAGTAGTCAGTACATAGTGATAAATATACCACACAGAGTAGTCAGTATATAGTAATACATATTCCACACAGAGTAGTCAGTATATAGTTATAAATATACTCCACAGAGTAGGCAGTACATAGTTATACATATATCACACAGAGTAGTCAGTACATAGAAATACATATTCCACACAGAGAAGTCAGTACATAGTGATAAATATACGACACAGAGTAGTCAGTACATAGTGATAAATATATCACACAGAGTAGTCAGTATATAGTGATAAATATACCACACATAGTAGTCAGTACATAGTGATAAATATAAAACACAGAGTAGTCAGTACATAGTTATAAATATATCACACAGAGTAGTCAGTACATAGTAATACATATTCCACATAGAGAAGTCAGTACATAGTGATAAATATACGACACAGAGTGCTCAGTACATAGTGATAAATATATCACACAGAGTAGTCAGTATATAGTGATAAATATACCACACATAATAGTCAGTATATAGTGATAATTATACCGCACAGTGTAGCTATTACATAGTGCTAAATATACCATACAGAGTAGTCGATACTTGGTGATAAATACACCACACAGGCTAGTCATTACATAGTGATAAATATACCACACAGAGTAGTCAGTATAAAATGATAAATATACCACACAGAGTAGTCAGTACATAGTGATAAATATACCGCGCAGAGTAGTCAGTATATAGTTATAAATATACCACACAGAGTAGTCAGTGCATAGTGATAAATATATCACACAGAGTAGTCAGTATATAGTTATAAATATACCACATAGAGTAGTCAGTACATAGTGATAAATATACCACATAGAGTAGTCAGTATATAGTGATAAATATACCACACAGAGTAGTCAGTACATAGTGATAAATATACCACACAGAGTAGTCAGTAT